>NW_021826430.1:0-13090 GCF_006345805.1 Octopus sinensis | reverse complement strand
TGTGTGTATGTGTGACTGCGTGCGCACGCGCGTGTGTCTGTTTTGTGTTCATATCATGCAAAAACGAAAGTTGTGTTTCACAATGGAGAAAAATAAAACGATTTCTGTTCAATCTGCGTTCAGCTCCATTTCTTCAATTCACCAATAATGTTTTAATTTCAATTATCCGCACCAACGCACGGTTGCAACGCCAGATGGTTGTACCTCCAACCGTGCTGTTTACTGCTGTGATTTTTGCTACTAAGGTATCGTTTAAACTTTTGATTAATCTACTACAGAGATTATTCATCTTTCTATTTCACATTATATATATATATATATATATATATATATATATATATATATATATATATATATATATATATATATATATATATTTAAAATTTATAAGTTTAAGTTATTTAAATAATTTTAAAATTTTAACTTTAATTCCAATATTTCAATTTGAATTTTTATATTTTTTATATTTTATTTTATATTTTTGAATTAATTTTATTTCTATGTATTGGCTTATGATTTCCTTGTTTGATTTGCCTAATAGTGGTTTTATCTCTAATTTAATATAATATAATAATATATGTATATATATATATATATATATATATTATATATATATATATATATATATGCATATATATCGGAAGAGTTTACGAAAAAAACCAACAAAAGACGAAGACAGGTGGTGTACAAAGACAGATGTATTAGTATAACGCTCAGGAATAGAAAAAGTCTTTTACGTTTCGAGCCTACGCTCTTCTACAGAAAGGGACACAGAAAAAACAAGGAGAGAAACAAGATGGGAAAAAACACACACATACACTTACACACACACACACACACACATATGCATATACAGTTCTTTGATCCTAATCTTTTATTAGTATCGTATTCTTGCATATCTCCATGCTCCCACATTGGTTTCTATACCGGTCTGAGACAAGAGGATGTTTTGTAACGAAAAGAAACACGAAGTCTACATAGAAACACGATACAGATGCGACACAAACTTATGATGAAATGAACACTTCACAAAATTGTAATCTTAATAACAACAACAACAACATATGAAAGTCATTATCATAATTAATCCAATTTATTCATTCAGAGACTTCATTAGTACAATAGAACCTCGGTTTTCGAACAACTCTGATCACGAATACATCGTGCTATATATATATATATATATATATATATATATATTATATATATATATATATTATATATCTATATTATATATATATATATAAGAGAGAGAGAGAGAGAGAGAGAGAGAAATAGATAGATAGATAGATATGTTTCTTTATTACCTACAAGGGGGTTAAACATAGAGGGGATAAACAAGGACAGACAAACGAATTAAGTCAATTACATCGACCCCAGTGCGTAACTGGTACTTAATTTTTCGGCCTTTCATCCTTTCGATGTAATCGACTTAATTCTTTTGTCTGTCCTTGTTTGTCCCCTCTATGTTTAGCCCCTTGTGGGTAATAAAGAAACATATATGTCTGTCTGACTATCTATCTATCTATCTATCTATCTATCTATCTATCTATCTATCTATCTATCTATCTATCTATCTATCTATCTATCTATCTATCTATTTATCTATCTATCTATCTATTTCTCTCTCTCTTTCTCTCTCTCTCTCTCTCTCTCTCTCTCTATATATATATATATATAAAGCACGATTTATTCGCGATCAGAGTTGTACGAAGCTAAAGTGTGACTTTAGAATCTTCTCAATGACATCATGAAGAATTCCGTTTTGTGTTTCCTTGTTTTTAGCCGTTCTCCTACAACAATGTGGGAAAGCAGCATTGGGGTCGATTGGCACCGGTTCATCACATTCCAAAATGGTTTAAGCATCTCTACGATAAAGAAACAAGACAGGAATAACGAAATGAAAGAAATAAAGATTCTGCTGTGTTAGAAAAAGACCATAATTACGGAAAATGATTATTTAGTTGTGTGCAAAATCTATTGCCGTGATTGAGGCTGCATTTGTAGCAGTTGTTATTGCTGTTACGGTTGTAGTTGTTGTTTGTTTGTTGAGCGAAGCGGTCTTCGTCCCACAGCTCGCAAGATCGCGCCTCTGTAGTGGGAGAAGTCCGAAACGTGGTCCTCTGCTATTCGTAAGACCCGCAAAAGAGAAAGCAGGTCAACCCCCGAAACCGAGAGCATCGACGGATGGATGAATGCGCAACCAGGGTCAGTGGTTGCGTAGGAAGTCGGGGACAAGAAACAAGAAGAAAGAGTGAGAGAAAGTTGGGGCGAAATAGTACAACAGGAGTCGCCACCATCCTCTGCCGGAGCCTCGTGAAACTTTAGGTGTTTTCGCTCAATAAACACACACAAAGCCCAGTCTGGGAATTGAAACCGCAATCCTCCGACCGGGAGTCCATTGCCCTAACCAATGGGCCATTGCGCCTCCACTGTTGTTGGTGTTGTTGTTGAAGGTGGTGTTTGTGTTGTTATTGTTGCTGTTGTCTCTTTTTATAGGCCAGTTTGTTGAGGAGTGAGGCTGATTTACTTAGTATTTCTAGCAAGGTAATCGAGCACATATAGGCTCTCTCGTTGCCTTGTGTTTATGTTTTTGTGCATGTGTGTGTGTGTGTGTGTGAGAGAGAGAGAGAGAGAGAAGAGAGAGAGGGAGAGAGAGAAAGAGAGAGAGATTGTTGCTTTAGATTATATTTATTCGCCAAATATCTTTGATGGAGAATATCTGCAGCCAGAGGCGTTCCAGTTGAGACCATCCTGCCTATTCTTATATTTAAAACTACATTATCCAACGTATCCCTCCTTTTTACTATGATGTGATTTTAAGCTTAAGTTTCAGGACATTTGGCTGGTATGTCTAGCAGATCATTTGATCTTCTAGACCAGGCATAGGCAAACTATCCGAGAATCGGGTCGCATGAGACATGGCCCATCATCAGGTAGGCCGAACTACTAAATTCAAGGTTATTCTTAGTTTGGTGTGCCGTTCAGGATGTCCCGCGGGCCTCAGTTTGCCCATGACATCGTTGTATGTAAATGATCGAACGCGTGTATACTTATGATAGTTTGTTGTTTGTGTAGAATTTCGATGCTACTTACGTTTTTACACCTGCACGTATTTGTCTGCTGAAACTCTACGTCTCCTGACGTTCGATATTGCCCAGGTGGAACCACACGGACGCAAACTTTACACGGTCCATTCACAAATGGTCCATCAACCGGAGCGCCCTCTGGACAATCTATAATAGAAGCATATATAATTAATAAATATATTTACGTACATTCAAACCAGAAAGGAGAAAGCAAATTCGAAGACTACTGATCTAAGCCATCACTGGAACTATAAGAGTCTTTCCAGAAGCTTATCCTTTGAGTATATATGAGCACCCGCAGAGAAAAGTGTTGAGAAGGCCTACAACAGTTAGCAAATACAAACATATAATTACTTTCAACTCTTAAAACATATGGATGCTAAAGTCCTTTGGTCATTTCTAGCTAACATTGGCCATCCTGCTCGTCACCTCGTCCCAGTTCTCGATCTGGAGATCTAGACCGAACCAGATACCGAGCAGTTTAACTGGTCCTTCTGCCCAGCGTCCCACGACGTTATTGGATGGTATGGACCTGCCATTCTAGGTGCCGACAGACCCACATCCTGAACGGCACACCAAACTAAGAATAACCTTGAATTTAGTAGTTCGGCCTACCTGATGATGGGCCATGTCTCATGCGACCCGATTCTCGGATAGTTTGCCTATGCCTGCTCTAGAAGATCAAATGATCTGCTAGACATACCAGCCAAATATCCTGAAACTTAAGCTTAGAATCACATCATAGTAAAAAGGAGGGACACGTTGAATAATGTAGTTTTAAATATAAGAATATGCAGGATGGTCTCAACTGGAACGCCTCTGGCTGCAGATATTCTCCATCAAAGATTTTTGGCGAATAAATATAATCTAAAGCAACAATCTCTGTCTCTCTCCCTCTCTCTCTCCTTCTCTCTTTCTCTCTCTCTCTCTCTCTCACACATGCACAAAAACATAAACACAAGGCAACGAGAGAGCCTATATGTGCTCGCTTACCTTGCTAGAAATACTAAGTAAATCAGCCTCACTCCTCAACAAACTGGCCTATAAAAAGAGACTTATTGCTGCGGGATTAAATATACTACCTTGCATCTCCTTAATCAATTATTTCTACTAGAGCACCTTGGATTTAGTAGATGGAAACTGTGTGGAATCCCTTCGTGTTTATGAGTCTTTCTCTGTCTATTTATCTATCTTTCTGTCTTACTACTTATTTGTGTGTGTGCGCACATATGTATATATGGGAGTATGTGGGCATGTGTGCGTAGTGGGGGGAAGGAAACAGGTGAAGGGGGTGTCCTACCGGATTAATTAGTCCTACATACACATAGTTTGATGGGGGGTGGGGAAATGGCCACAGCTGGTTTCTTTTTCATCAGACGCCTGCTGGTCTGATGTAAATGTGCGCTAGGATTAAAATAACAACGACAAAAACAACAACAGCAACAATAACAACACAAACACCACCTTTAACAACAACACCAACAACAGTGGGGGCGTAATGGCCCAATGGTTAGGGCAGCGGACTCGCGGTCGGAGGATTGCGGTTTCAATTCCCAGACTGGGCTTTGTGTGTGTTTATTGAGCGAAAACACCTAAAGCTCCACGAGGCTCCGGCAGAGGATGGTGGAGACTCCTGTTGCACTATTTCGCCCCAACTTTCTCTCATCCTTTCTTCTTGTTTCTTGTCCCCGACTTCCTACGCAACCACTGACCCTGGACGCACATTCATCCATCCGTTGATGCTCTCGGTATCGGCGGGTTGACCTGCTTTCTCTTCTGCGGGTCTTACGAATAGCGAAGGACCACGTTTCGGACTTCTCTCACTACAGAGGCGCGATCTTGCGAGTTGTGGGACGAAGACAGCTTCGCTCAACAAACAAACAGCAACTACAACCGTAACAGCAATAACAACTGCTACAAATGCAGCCTCAGTCACGGCAATAGATTTTGCACACAACTAAATAATCATTTTCCGTAATTATTGTTTTTTCTAACACAGCAGAATCTTTATTTCTTTCATTTCGTTATTCCTGTCTTGTTTCTTTATCGTAGAGATGCTTAAACCATTTTGGAATGTGATGAACCGGTGCCAATCGACCCCAATGCTGCTTTCCCACATTGTTGTAGGAGAACGGCTAAAAACAAGGAAACACAAAACGGAATTCTTCATGATGTCTTTGAGAAGATTCTAAAGTCACACTTTAGCTTCGTACAACTCTGATCGCGAATAAATCGTGCTTTATATATATATATATATATATATATATATATATGGTGAGAGAGAGAGAGAGAGAAATAGATAGATAGATAGATAGATAGATAGATAGATAGAGAGATAGATAGTCAGACAGACATATATGTTTTTTTATTACCCACAAGGGGCTAAACATAGAGGGGGCAAACAAGGACAGACAAAACAATTAAGTCGATTACATCGACCCCACTGCGTAACTCCTACTTAATTTATCGACCCCGAAAGGATGAAAGGCCGAAAAATTAAGTACCAGTTAACGCACTGGGGTTGATGTAATCGACTTAATTCGTTTGTCTGTCCTTGTTTGGCCTCTCTATGTTTAGCCCCCTTGTGGGTAATAAAGAAACATATATGTCTATCTATCTATTTCTGTGTGTGTGTGTGTCTCTCTCTCTCTCTCTCTCTCTCTCTCTCTCTCTCTCTCTACACACACACACACACACACACACACACATATATATATATATAATATATATATATATATATATAGCACGATTTATTCGTGATCAGAGTTGTTCGAAAACCGAGGTTCTATTGTACTAATGAAGTCTCTGAATGAATAAATTGGATTAATTATGATAATGACTTTCAAATGTTGTTGTTGTTGTTATTAAGATTACAATTTTGTGAGGTGTTCATTTCATCATAAGTTTGCGTCGCATCTGTATCGTGTTTCTATGTAGACTTCGTGTTTCTTTTCGTTACAAAACATCCTCTTGTGTCAGACCGGTATAGAAACCAATGTGGGAGCATGGAGATGTCCAAGAATACGATACTAATGAAAGATTAGGAGCAAAGAACTGTATATGCATATGTGTGTGTTTGTGTGTGTGTGTGTGTGTGTCTGTGTGTGTGTGTGTGTGTGTATGTGTGACTGCGTGCGCACGCGCTTGTGTCTGTTTTGTGTTCATATCATGCAAAAACGAAAGTTGTGTTTCACAATGGAGAATTTTAATCAAACACTCAACGCACTTGTCTGTTCTTTTCTTTTACCAGGTATAAGACAATGTTTCAAAGGTAGCGCCTGGTATAAGATCGATAACAGAATAGTATACAGATATTTAATTATTTTGATTTTCTTATCTGACTGTTTTTTCAGTCATTTGAACTTTAATACGATTTTGTTAAAAGTCATTGCTTAATAAGCACACCTGTAAGACGCCTTCGTTACAGATTAACTTGTTCAAAGAGCAGTACACAGTTGGGTTTCTGGTTCTTATAGTCATTTCTGCTTTGTTAACTGTGTCTGCGCTTTGCTAAAGACGTCGAATGACACTGAAATATGCCTACAGTTGTCTTCCATAATTTGTCTAAATGGTTAACATTACCTCCTCTACATTTCACATACGTTTCTGATACTCCACTAGTCAAATTTTGGTCGGGAAGTAAGAATGTAGAAATACAAACGGTCTAATATAAAATAAGGAGTACAGACGCTAAAATCTCTTCTTCACATCCTGAAGATGGGGATATTTTTAAAACGACGATAAAATGAATTTAGCAATATAACTGTTTCAACGAACTATAATAATCCGATACGCATATACAAGAAAATGTCGATAAAAACGATTAAATTTGCATAAATCGTCTTTTCACTATATATATATATATATATATATATACTAAGCAATAAAGGGTTTAGCAACGAATTGCCTTACCACATACCGAATTTAGAAATAGCAGTCAAAGAGTTATAGCTATTTCTTCTACTAAAAAGGGAGATCTCAGTAAAAACAGCAATTGGAAGGCAGACACAAACAGGTAAGAGAGAATGAATTGACGGCAATCTATCATACAATTTTAAGTTATCTACGGATGTACGTTTCGAAATCAAGTTTTTAGGAAAAGATAAGAATTAAATATTAAATAATTCTATCTTACCAAAACTTCTTTTCTCTTCAGCGTAGAATACTATAATCATAAATGATTATATATTGAATTTTGAGATACTAGAAGGCACCAACTCAACTCAGTATCAGAGCGAGCTAGAATCCGCAACTAGTATCACTAAATTCAATGCGTGAATGAAAAGATTGTGTCACCAGCCCCTTCCCACCCGCGTGTAGCCAAAACAAGATGCTGTGGTCATCTACTGAGATAAAATATGGTTATCCGTAATAATGAAGGGTGAAATTAATTAATTTGGAATAATTATCAATTACACCAAGTAGTCTTCGGCATGTAAAAGCCTCATTCGAGGAGAATTTAAGTAATACTAAGCAATAAAGGGTTTAGCAACGAATTGCCTTACCACATACCGAATTTAGAAATAGCAGTCAAAGAGTTATAGCTATTTCTTCTACTAAAAAGGGAGATCTCAGTAAAAACAGCAATTGGAAGGCAGACACAAACAGGTAAGAGAGAATGAATTGACGGCAATCTATCATACAATTTTAAGTTATCTACGGACGTACGTTTCGAAATCAAGTTTTTAGGAAAGGATAAGAATTAAATATTAAATAATTCTATCTTACCAAAACTTCTTTTCTCTTCAGCGTATATAATCATTTATGATTATAGTATTCTACGCTGAAAAGAAAAGAAGTTTTGGTAAGATAGAATTATTTAATATTTAATTCTTATCCTTTCCTAAAAACTTGATTTCGAAACGTACGTCCGTAGATAACTTAAAATTGTATGATAGATTGCCGTCAATTCATTCTCTCTTACCTGTTTGTGTCTGCCTTCCAATTGCTGTTTTTACTGAGATCTCCTTTTTAGTAGAAGAAATAGCTATAACTCTTTGACTGCTATTTCTAAATTCGGTATGTGGTAAGGCAATTCGTTGCTAAACCCTTTATTGCTTAGTATTACTTAAATTCTCCTCGAATGAGGCTTTTACATGCCGAAGACTACTTGGTGTAATTGATAATTATTCCAAATTAATTAATTTCACCCTTCATTATTACTATATATATATATATAATAATAATAATAATAATAATAATAATAATACGCAAAAGAAATAGACAAAGCAAAATCTCAACAATAGCTGAGAAGCTCAGGACTCAAAGCAGAGACTGAAGGATTTTTAATTGCAGCACAAGACCAAAGTCTCCCCACCAGAAATTACCAAAAACATATAACGAAAAGAAACATAATAAATAACTGCAGAATATGCGGAGATGGACAAGAAACGATAAACCATATTTCTCTGGCTGCCCAGTCCTGGCTAAAGAAGAAATATATTATATATAATAATAATAATATAATAATAATAATAATAATAATAATAATAATAATAATAATAATAATAATAATAATAATAATGATAATAATAATAATAATGATGATGATGATGATAATAATAATAATAATAATAATAATATAATATAATAATAATAATAATAATAATAATAATAATAATGTTACCATCCCTTACCTCCGCCTAAAAATGCTGCACCGAATGCTAGTTGCACCAGAAATCTTGGGAAGGAAAGAAGTCATTCTCGTTCAGAAATAGACTCGTTGACAACGTGAGGTTATGATATGCTTTCAAAGAGTTTATGAACAACATTGGCCGAGACTTCATATATATATATGATTGCACGTAACTTAGTGGTTATATATACTTATTGTTATGAAAATATATTTGTGCTTGTGTGTCAGCGTTTATTTCTGAGTATCGTATATTAAAATAAATAGTTATTAGATATTATTATATATTGACTTATAGAATAGAATATTTTTTTCAATTACCAGTTTTTCTGACCATGTGACTGCAACACCTGTTTCAATGGAAAGTAATACATCCAACATGGAGAAGAATGCAATTTCTCCGTGTGATCGGTGTGAAAAATTGTCAAGATATTTTTCGTAACGTGAAACCAATAGTAGCCTTAATACACAATGCGGTGTTGAGCTCTCATTCTCGTCGTTCACACACACACACACACACACACACACACACACACACACACACACACACACACACACACACACACACACACACTCACACACGCACACACACACATACACACACACAAACACATATATAGATTCAGGTGAATATGGTACATATATGTCTGTCTGACTATCTATCTATGGTACAAGTTAAAGGCACCAGAATTTAGTATGGTATTATCCATATAATTCAAAATGGGGGTGATTATGATCAAAATAAACAACAAGGATATCCAGAGGTATTGCAGTACGATCGTTTCATGCAACTCCATTTAATTGAATAATGCAATGTAATATTTGCATTGTTCAATTAAATGGAGTCGCATGAAACGAACGCACTGCATTACCTCTTGATATCCTTGTTCCTTATTTTGATCATATATATATATATATATATATATATATATATATATGTATATATGTGTGTGTGTGTGTGCATATATATATATATTTATATATATACATATATAATTATACATATGCACATACATATATATACATACAGAGAGAGGGAGAGGGATACATAAAGGAGTACAGATATATATAGTTATATATATGCATATACCTATAATTCAAGTGGTTATAACCGTTATTATTATTATGATTATTATTATTGTCTTTGTTTATCGCCGGGACTAGACGTGTCGCGTGTTCTCTGAGTTATTGAATTGTTTTCATTGTTATCACACCATTTGTATTTCCTCTGTTTTTGTACACTGTGTTGTATCTTGAGCTTGACAATAAAAGTCTGAGCAAAGGTTATTGTTATCGGCCCTAAGGGATAAAATTTCGCGGAGAAAGATTTCTTTCCGAAATACTGTTTACAAAATTCGTTATAGCGGAGAGTGGATGGTGGGCGGTAGTTTTAAAAGTAAAATAGTCTTTCGCTGTCAATCTCTTCCGGTTGACCTAACAAACATGGATAGAGGTAGTAGCAGTAGAATCGACAGCAGCGGCAGTTGCAGCAGCAGTATCAATAACAACTTCTCCAACACCAACAAAAACAAAAGGTAGTCATGTGAAAACGTTTCGGATCTTTTCGGTTTGAACGGCAGTTTTTTTCTAGCGGTGTCATATGAAATTGTCACCCATAATTATGACCCTAGTATCGATCTATTGCATTTCAATCTGTTTTAGGGTTAGGGTTAGAGTTAGGGTTAGTTAGGAATAGGGTTAGAGTTAGGGGTGGGGGGAAGAGTATCTTTTTATCATCAGAAATGTAAATAAACCCAATCTGTTTCTTAAACGAGGGACATATTCATACTGCACAGAATGTTTTCACCTCAATAGACGTCATTGATTGGTTGAATTTGAAGAAATTGAAGGGGAAAAAAACAATAAATATGTTACAAACTATAGAATTTTCTCAATAAAGCCAAGAGAAAAAGATGTTTTATAAACACATTCTACCAGTATACGAAGTTTAAAATTTTTTAGTTACGTGGAAATTATTTAAAAAAACCACTGGGCCATTTAGCCTCCACTGTTGCTACTACTGTAAGAGCAGCTATAATTACCGTTGCTGCTACTATTATTGCTTTTGTAAGTGTAGTGGTCATCTTCCCCCGCTGTTGCTGTTTGTTTGTTGAGCGAAGCGGTCTTCGTACCTGCGAGTCCTAAACTTGGTCCTTTGCTATTCCTAAGACCCGCAGAAGTTAAAGCAATTCAACCCCCCGACACCGAAAACATCGACGGATGGATGAATTCGCATTCAGGCTCAGCGGTTGCGTAGGAAGTTGGGGACAAGAAACAGGAAGGAGTGAGAGAAAGTTGTAGCGAAAGTGTACAACAGGGGTCGCCACCACCCCTTGCCGGAGCCTCGTGGAGCTTTAGGCGTTTTCGCTCAATAATCTCACACAACGCCCGGTCTGGGAATCGAAATCGCGATCCTCCGACCGCGAGTCCGCTGCTCTAACCACTGGGCCATTGCACCTCCACTGTTGCTACTACTGTACGAGCAGCTGTAATTACCGTTGCTGCTACTATTATTGCTTTTGTAAGTGTAGTGGTCATCTTCCCCTGCTGTTGCTGTTGTGGTGGTGGTGTCGAGCAAAAACTGGGATCTCCCTTCTCTCTCTTGTTGTAGGCAAAAGGTCTTCAAATGATTTGTGTCTCTACACAGGTGACACCTCAGTTTTCTACAGTCAATCACCACTTAGAGGTTGGCGCAATCTGGCAAATATATGAAATGCGAAATTACTTCTAGTGTTTTTCGGTCCCTCTGCTCGCACAACTGAATGCCTTTCCCAAACCAGATTGAAATTAAAGACAATATTTCGGAATTCTACAGAAAAAACTACGTCTCACAGAAGCACTAACTGACTACAATAATAGGATGAATCACTGGTTAAAAATGGAAGTAATTATCTTACATCTAAATGTGACCGTATCCAAAATTACCCAAATTCTTTCCATAAGCGAAAAATTAATTAGAACCTCAACAATTTAGAATGGAAGAATCTAATTGATCTACAAAACGACAAAGTACTGACAATTAAAGAAGCAAACGAAGAAATTGCTTTGGTCCATCAGGATACAGAATACTACAAAAACCTAGTTTTATCCATGCCGGAAAACGATACCTTCTACAAAAAATGTATAAACTATAAACGACATAAAACAATGAAAAATCTTGCATCTTTAATTCTTCTACATGGAAAAAGTCTGACAGTAAAAGAAATAGATTACTATTTAACAGCCGAAATGTTTTGTGTATCAAGAAGTACTGTCTCGAAAGTAATGACAACTTTTGAGAAAGAGGGAAAAACCTCCTCGTCCAAACAAAACTCCCGAAGAAAACCAAAACTTTCAGATAGGAACTCGAATTGTTAGGAAGGATCACAAAAGTACAGCTCCAAAAACTACTACAGAGCTTAATGACCTCTTCGAGAATCCAGTTTCCAAAAAAACTGTTCGTTGGGAGCTGCACAAAGCCGGATTCCACGGGAGGGCTGCAATCAGAAAACCACTACTTTCAAAAGCAAACGCTGCAAAGCATTTAGGGTGAAGTAAAAACCAACGGAATTGGTCCCTAGAGCAGTGAGAGAATGTTAGTATCTCGGACGAGTCACTCTTTATCATATTTTCAACCACCGGCCGAGTATACGTGTGGAGACAGCCAAAAGAAACATTTAACCCAGACTGCCTTCTCCCAATTGTTAAACATGGAGGAGAATCTGTGATGATCTGGGTGTGGTGGTGGGGCGCTATATCTTGGAAATCTGTCAACCCAACGGTTTCCCTTCATGGCAGAATTAATAGCCAATACTATTTAAGCATTTTATCTGATCAAACTCATCCTATTGTTGCGGAACTCTATCCGGAGAGAAACGCAATCCACACAGCTAAAGTTGTTACTGAATGGCACGAGGGACATTCTAGTGGAGTTGAACATCTTATCTGACCACCACAGTCCCCAGATCTCAATATTATTAAACATTTATGGTGCATTTAAGAAAAACAATTAAAGAGTCGATATTCTCTACCATAATCACTACAAGAACAAGAGACTGTTTTATTTGAAGAATGGACAACAATTCCTTTGGAAACAATTCAAACGTTGTACGAGTCCATACCTCGCAGAATTCAAGCTGTAATTACTGCCAAAGTTCCTATTCCAAATTATAATAAATTTGTTTGAAATTTTAAGGTGTTTCCATTATTTTGTCCATCACCTGTATATATATATATAAAACCGTTAAGTACCTGTTAGTTTCCAGTAAAACAGATGTTAGAATTACGTTCAGAAAAACGAGTAATTGGATAGTAGGCTATTTCATAAGTCAATATATAATCATATCGATTGACTATTTATTTTAATATCCGATATACAGAAATAAACAAT
>NW_021826429.1:5000-13181 GCF_006345805.1 Octopus sinensis | reverse complement strand
GGGCATCCTCCGGTAGCCAAGAGTAGCAAGGGCATTTTTGTCTTGCTATGCATGCTAAAATTATTACCACATTTATTCCATTTTAGATGGAGAGTGCTTTCCCTGGTATATGAGCTGTACCCATCAAGGTTATCTTTTGTAGTTCACGGAGATTGGAATTACCAGGGAGTTGCTTAATATACTGCTCAGCTACCTTCTTTATGATTCCCAATGCACCAATTACTGCTGGTATTATCGTAGTACTAAGCTTCCAGGTTTTTATGATTTCAGTTTGCAGATCTTTATAGTGAGAAAGCTTTTCGTATTCTTTTCTTGAAACATTTTGATCTTGTGGGACTGACATATCTATTAACAGACAAATGCCTCTGTTGTAGTCCTTGATCACAATGTCTGGTCGTTTGGAGTAAATTTTTCTGTCTATTTGTATTGGGAAGTCCCAAAAGATGGTGACACCCTCATCATTCACTACATTCTCTGGATGATGCCTGTACCACTTATCATGGGATCTCATTTTGTAGTATTTACAAGCATTCCAGTGGATGTACTGCCCTAGTCTTTCATGTCTTATGAGATACTCATTTTCAGCGAGGACTGGGCATTATTATTATATTATTATTATTATTATTATTTTATTATTATATTATTATTTTATTATTATTATTATTATTATTATTATTATTATTATTATTATTATTATTATTATTATTAGTCTCGTTTCTAAAAGTTGGTTTTTCATTCACTTTATTATCACTGATTTCTAGTTTACAAGTTTTCTCTGCGAAGTTATTTACGAGAAATTCTAGAACTTTCAGCGTCATTTTCACTAAACTCTATTTAAGAAATTATATATGACTCAGTGAAAAAAGAGGCCGCATACATATTTACATTCCTTTCATTTTTTTTTCTCTCTGAAAGTAGATCTATGGTTACAGAAACGGTTTTTAAACTTGTCATCGCTCATGCCGATATAACATTGCATTTGTTCCCTTATTAAGTGCCTAATATTTTAACGTTGTTTTAGAAGGTAGTTGTTTTCGGTAAGCATTTTCCATTAAGCTGTCACGTTTGTTTTCTCCTGAAACTACATTCGTTTTACTGAATGTTATCTGGACTGACACTTTAGCAATTACACAATCGAAAATACAACAAAAAAGTGAGAGAGAGAGAGAGAGAGAGATTATTTGCTACACATGCATATCACTTATCACATTTGTCACTTGTAGGAGTTGTGATTTTAGCCAAGTCGCAAGTCTTGATTTTTAAATACCTGTCTGTAAAGAGTAGTAGTAGTAGTAGTAGTAGTAGTAGTAGTAGTAGTAGTAGTAGTAGTAGTAGTATTAATATAATAATAATAATAATGTTGTTAGCGGCATTTCGTCTGCCGCAACATTCTAAGTTCAAATTCGGCCGAGGTCGACTTTCCTTTCATCCTTTTGGGGTCGATAAATTAAGTACCAATTGAACACTGGGGTCGATGTGATCGACTGTCCCTCTCCCCACAAAATTCCAGGCCTTGTGCCTATAGCAGAAATTATTATTGTTATTGTTGTTGTTGTTGTTGTTGTTGTTGTTGTTAGCCACTACATATTCTTTATTTTCTCTCTTTGTTTCTTTCTGTGTTTCTTTCTGTGGAAGAGCGTAGGCTTGAAACGTTAAAGACTTTTTCACATCCCAAGCGTTATACTAATACATCTATTTGTTGTCTACACCACCTGTCTTCGTCTTTTGTATGTTGTTGTTATTATTATATGAATAAGGTTTCTCCTCGTGTTTCGTTAGAACCAAACTATTAGAGAACACTAGAATGGTTGTATAGTAGTAGTAGTAATAGTAGTAGTAGTAGTAGTAGTAGTAGTAGCAGCAGCAGCAGCAGTAGCAGCAGCATATGTAGTAGTAGTAGTAGTAGTAGTAGTAGTAGTAGTAGTAGTAGTAGTAGTAGTAGTAGCTGTTGTTCTTGTTGTCGTAAGGGTGCAGGTGTGTAGTAACGTAGTGTAGAGTAGTAGCTTATTGAATACTGCTGTAGTACAGTGGTATATGTGCGCGTATGTGTGCATGAGTGTACAAATGCTCAACTATACTTAATTTGTCGACCCCGAAAGGATGAAACACAAAGTCAGCCTCGGTAGCATTTGAACTTGCAACGTGAAACCGGAAGAAACGCCACTAAACAATTTGTCCAATATGCTATCTGTTCTGCCAGCTCGATGCCTTAATAATAATAATAATAATAATAATAATAATAATAATAATAATAATAATAATAATAATAATAATAATAATAATAATAATAATAATAATAATAATAATATAATAATAATAATAATAATAATAATAATAATAATAATAATTATAATTATAATAATAATAATAATAATAATAATAATAATAATATAATAATAATATAATAATAATAATAATATGATGCTGATGCCCTGATGCAGTACCAGGCAGTGACTCTCGTGGCTTCTGATCTTAACTGATTGGAAGTGTTATCATGTACATTATTTTGTCTTGGTATAAAAGATGGGCTACAGCAAATATTCTGCTCAATATCACAGATTTGCTTGTCAGTTGTTTGACCTTAACCAGTTGACCATGTCCCTTAGTAGCTGACGATATGTGCATCTCTGATCACGAGCAGAAGTAGTGGGGGAGCATCATAGCCGTGTGATCAGAGGGATTCTTTGGGGTTTGAATAATTCACCTCTGGAAACATGTTCAACATCCTTAAACAACCCTTATTCAGGGATCTTTTGAGCGGGATGGGCTACTCGACCAGAAGAAAATTCTAACCGGGCACCACCTGTAAGATCATCTGCTGTTTATCTTGTTATGAGATCACCATGTCGCGCACATATGATTTTGATGCATGTGCCTGGTGTACCCTTATCAGACGGGTAGTCATGATGGGTAAAACTGGGCTTCGTATATTTTACCCCAGTGTCACTCTGATGGCACGCACAGCTCTCTCACTCAATAATAATAATAATAATAATAATAATTTCTTATAGTATAGGCACAAGGCCTGAAATTTGGCCGAGGTGGATAATCGATTACATTGACCCCAGTGTTTTACTGGTACTTAATTTATCGACCCGAAAAGATGAAAGGTAAAGTTGACCTCGGCGGAATTTGAACTCAGAACGTAGCGACAGAAGAAATACCTATTTCTTTACTACCCACAAGGAGCTAAACACAGAGAGGACAAACAAGGACAGACACACAGATTAACTCGATTACATCGACCCCAGTGCGTAACTTGTACTTAATTTATCGACCCCGAAAGGATGAAAGGCAAAGTCGACCTCGGCAGAATTTGAACTCAGAACGTAACGGCAGACGAAATACGGCTACGCATTTCGCCCGGCGTGCTAACGTTTCTACCAGCTCGCCGCCTTAATAATAATAATAATACGTCGAATAAAAGGGAAACAACAATAATAATGAGTGGTTGTATACTGTCAACTTATCGTGACAGTCCCGTATGGGAATTACAGCACCGCTGTTTAGCCCTAGGAAGCATCGAACGCTTCCTGTCGACTTTGACACATTTTCAGTGTCCTTATATTTGTGAAGGGGAGGCAAGCACCCTACCAGCCAAGATTCACACCTGAGGACATGCATGTTTCTGGTCTTACCCGTCACCAGCCAAGGATAGTGAGATGCTAATTGAGGTGCCTGTCCAGCCTTCACAAATATATATTTTACAGTGAAATCTATTCACTGGTTACCGTAATCAGAAATATTAAAATTCTAATGTCTCAGAGACATGAGCGGTGCACAAATAAAGGACACAGAAAAGTGCCAAAGCCGACAGGAAGCGTTCAATGCTTCCTAGGCTAAACAGCGGTGCTGTAATTCCTATACGGGACTGTCACGTTAAGTTGACAGTATACAACCACTCTATCGCTCCACCACCGCTCATGTCTCTTTGAGACATTTAGAAATTTAATATTTCTGAACAATAATAATGATATAATAAAAGGATATTGAAAAAAATAGAATTTAGGACTTTCCTGACAAGCTCTGAAATTGCCATGCAAATGTGTTGTAGTTATTGTTGATAATGATGATGGTGGTAGTGGACTTGCTTCTGCTGCTGCTGATTGTTGTTGTTGTAGTAGTCAGCTCGGATAAAAAAATATTAGATTATTGGCGTTTCAGCCAATCCATCTTGAATATATATATGTATGTATGTATGTATGTATGTATGTATGTATGTATGTATGTATGTATGTATGTATATTTAAGTAGTGTAATTTCAGACTATTATATACAGAGTATTCATAGGAAAAATAATAATAATAATAATTGACTGCTGTTTCTAGCTTAAAAAGTGATCACATTTGGAGTCCCTCTGTTGTTGACGGTCGTGACATTCCAATTTTTCCATTTAACTATTCAAAACTTCTCCGTTTCAAATCAAAATGGCGCCTTGTGACCAATTTTCAAAAGTAAAAACTCAACAGACGGCATCATAAAAATATAATTCTGGTGTATTTCGTTTTATTTATCTATTTATTTTGCTATTTTAGCAATCTATATCAATATTATTTCGCCATTTTGGAGGTTTCTTTCATATAGTTTATTAAAACATGGTTTACCACATTTATAGCCTACAGGATTTGCTATGATGTGTCCGTTAAAAAACAGGTGACTGATATTTTTTTTCTTTTTTCCTCAATATTCTCGTTTCGACACTTGATTTCCGTCGATTTCAAACTGCCGTGTGAGTTACTGCTACGGTTTGTTTTAGTCAATTATATGTACAAGTTTGGTGAATTTGTCTACATACATACATACATACATACATACATACATACATACATACATACATACATACATAACATACACACACACATACACACACACACATACACACATACATACATACATACATACATACATACATACATACATACATACATACATACATACATGATAGATCGTTAGCCACTACATATTCTTTATTTTCTCTCTTTGTTTCTTTCTGTGTTCCTTTCTGTGGAAGAGCGTAGGTTCGAAACGTTAAAGACTTTTTCACATCCCAAGCGTTATACTAATACATCTATTTGTTGTCTACACCACCTGTCTTCGTCTTTTGTATGTTTTTTTGTGTGTGTGTGAATTCTCTACATACATACATACATACATACATACATACATACATACATACATATATATGTTGACATTGTGTCTTGTCTTTATCGCTGCGTTGTTAAGGAGTCTGCATTGCACCTGTCCACTTTCGGATTCGATCGCACAGCGCAGCATATTGGATAAGACTTTTCCAAGATAGCCCCGGACCGCCAAAAGCTTGCGAGGGAAATTCTCCAGAGAGAAATTATGTAGAATCCCATCGAAATTGGCAGACTTAATCGGTTACCCGGTTTAACACCACAACCCAACCGTTTAGTGCCTTTAATAAAAAAAAAACCCTCTTTTGTATGTACTCGGGGTAGATAGCTAGTCAAAGATCCTGAAAAAGACCAAGGTTGCAGCCCCTTTTACCTAAGCTGTGAAATATGAGAAGGGTTTTTTTTTTAACCCAATATTTACACATTATTATTATTTATAGTTTATCTAAACGTTCAGAGTTCAAACTTCATCACAGTCGACTTTGTCTTTCATTCTTACGGGGTCGATAAAATAAGTACCAGTTGAACGCTGGGGTCGATGCAATCGACTGACTCCTTCCCTCGAAGTTTCTGGCCTTATCTTTACGTTCTGAGTTCAAATTCCGCTGAGGTTGACTTTACCCTTCATCCTTACGGAGTCGATAAAATAAGTGTCAGTTGAGCACTAGGTTGGATGTAATCCACTGGCCCCTTTCTTTGAAATTTACTTGGGACAAAATTTAAAACCATTATTTATAGCTATTCTGCTTCAAGATCCAATGTTCCAACGAAAAATTTTATTATTTGATTGTTTGATGTATACTTTTATTTGCATTTCTAATAGATTTTTTTTTCCTTTTTTTTTTCCTGCTTTAACATAAACCAGACGACTACACCATTGCTGATGCGATGAAGAAAAAAATCCGTGTCTTGTGTTGGGTTATGACAAGTCCACAATCTCTGAGCACCAAAGCCATACATGTGAAACACACGTGGGGAAAACGATGCAATAAAATACTTTACATGAGTTCAGTGTCCGATCCCAAATTCCCAACCATTGGTCTAAATATTTCCGAAGGGAGGCAACACTTAACGGGGAAGACTATGCAAGCGTTTCGCTATGTTTACCAAAACCACTTCAACGATGCTGATTGGTTTATGAAAGCGGATGACGACACCTACGTCATTGTGGAAAATCTTCGGTACTTTCTCTCTACTAAGAACCCCAACGATCCCATTTACTTTGGACATCATTTTAAAACCATAGTTAAAGGAGGTTATCACAGCGGCGGTGCCGGGTACGTACTCAGTAAAGAGGCTTTGCGTCGATTTGCTTTGCTAGGAAATTCACAGCTTTGTCGTCAAGATGGAGGAGCTGAGGATGCAGAAATAGGCAGCTGTTTAATGAAGTTAAATGTCACAGCTGGAAAAACTGTTGATAACCTTGGAAGATCACGTTTCCATTGTTTTAATTTGAATACACATCTTCACGGAGGTTTTCCGGATTGGTTTTACAAATACGATTCAAACGGAGCTAGATCTGTAAGTATCTAATTTTACACCATTGTTACTCAAATTTTTTCCACAACTCCTCATTATGCTGTTGACTTTTTGTTATTTATTTATTTATTTATTTATTTATTTATTTATTTATTTATTTGGTGAGGTATATTTCTATTTTGTAGTCTTTTAGTTTGTTTCTGCTTTTAATTCCTACCAACCTTCCACCACACCAAAATTATGCATGAAATTGTTCTGTTATTGTAAATTGGGCTATTTCCCCACTTTGCAACATTCAAACGTTTCTCTTCCGCTCACACTTTTTACCATCAATAATTATTTCCGAAATAAGGCGGCGAGCTGGCAGAACCGTTAGCACGCCGGGCGAAATGCTTAGCGGTATTTCGTCTGTCTTTATGTTCTGAGTTCAAATTCCGCCGAGGTCGACGTTGCCATTCATACTTTCGGAGTCGATTAATAAGTACCAGTTACGCACTGGAGTCGATATAATCGACTTAATCCCTTGTCTGTCCTTGTTTGTCCTCTCCGTGTTTAGCCTCTTGTGGGTAGTAAAGAAATAGGTATTTCGTCTGTCTTTACGTTCTGAGTTCAAATTCCGCCGAGGTCGACGTTGCTGTTCATCCCTTCGGTGTCGATAAATTAAATACCAGTTGCATACTGGGGTCGATCTAATCGACTGGCCCCTCCCCAAAAATTCGGCCTTGTGCCTTGAGTAGAAAAGAATAATTATTTCCAAAATGGAAGAATTTGTGTTCAGTACTGCAAGACAATTAAGTAGCGTCCTTGTTGTAGACAACATGGGCATTGTACCGCGTTGTCCCTATTTCCATAAAGCGAGCATGTAGATAAGAAAGATGGGGATCCGTTGAAATGTTTTTCGCCCTTTTCTTCGTACAATTGACTGCAACATCAAAAGAAGATGGGTTCATTTAGTTGCCAGTAGAAAGTCGAAAATAGTCGTTGGGATCACGATCAACGTTAAGGCCGTCTATCTGACAGTCTCTGTGATGCTCGGCATGTTATAAGATCTGTAGAGTGACTGACCAGTAAACCCGGAAAGAGGAGCGGGTATCAGACCTTGCTTGACATTCATTGCTTTGGTATCTGCGTGCGTATATATGTATATATATATGTGTGTATATATAATATATAATATATATATATATATATATATATATATATATATATAGTGTGTGTTGCGTTTGTGTGTATGCATGTGTATGTGGATGTGTGCGCGTAAACGTTTGGCATAGTGTCAGGTACCCAAGATTTGAATGTCTTTTTTGTGATTTATATACGTGTGTGTATGTGCGTATATATATGTGCGTGTGTGTGTATGTGCGCATATATATGTGTGCGTGCATGTATGTATATATATATGTATGTATATATATATATATATATATATATATGTATGTATATATGTGTATGTACGCATATGTGTGTATGTATGTGTGTGTGCATGTATAAAGGCACAGGCATGGCTATATGGAAAGAAGTTTACTTCACAACAACATGGTTTTGGGTTCAGTCCCACTGCGTG
>NW_021826428.1:0-13073 GCF_006345805.1 Octopus sinensis | reverse complement strand
TAGAGTTAAAGGTTGAGATAGTGAAAATGGGAATGGACATTTTTTTAGGGAAATAAGTTGACTGGTTCAGTGACTAAGGAAGATTAGTAAGGTATTAGAGAGATATGAAAGAAAGTAGAGTGAGATAGAATGGGGGTGAGCAGGTAGTCAAAATAGTAGTTGTTAGTAGGGCAAAGGAATTGGATTAGTATTGTAGGGAGGTGTATGGTATAGAGAGCTGTATGAAATTGAACAGAAGGATATGAATAGAACGGGGGTAATTTTCAAAGGAGTGGGGTAGTGTTAAGTATTTTTTGAAGGTGGGAAAGGTGTGAAGGCTAAGAGGGAAGTGGAAAGTAGTGGATTAGAAGAATTTGGAAGAATTTGGAAATGTGTGTATGGGAAAGAAGAAGAAGTGGTAGTATTTTTAAGGAGTAGGTTGCTAGACTGACTTTGTCTTAGTTTAAGGTTATTTTGGGTAGGGATGCTTAAAGTTATGGGATTTCATAGATTTAGCAAGGTGCATGAAAGATGAGTAGTATCTATGTTTACAAGAGTAAACTACATCAGAGAATCTATTAAATGATGAGGATTAATGGAGGCTAAGAATTATTAACGATTCTTTTAGACATAATTTACACTTTCGAATGTTTGCATTGTATGGAGGAGCCTCGCTTACTATGGACCAGGATAGGGTGCATGGAATATTTTGCGATTTAAGGTTGTGTGTATGTGTGCTTGTGAGTGCGTGCGTGTGCGTGTATCTTTCGAAGCAAGCCCCTCTTCACATACTACTAAGAGAGTGTTTTGCATTAAGCGAAGACTTATATAAGGCTTTTAATAAAGAGGAAAACTCGGTAATAAAGCGCAACTAAACGTGACTTAATTCGCTAAATATAATAATTGTACATGAATTGAGACTCGTAAAACCAGTGAGTGACTCGACAAAAACAACGTCGAAGCAACTCTTGCGTAAAGCAGATAGCCTGTATGTGGTCACTCGACTTGCTAGAAATACCAGCCAAAAACATTTTGAAGAAGAGACGACGCATTTAAGTAATAATTTTGTCCGTTACACTGAGTGTTCATGGCCGGAATGTCTTTGACCATAGATTTGCTTTGTTAGATAGGAGCTGGGATTAAACACCAACAATTTGTTGGCGGCACACTAACTATATGGCACATGTATACAAATCCTGCGGCACTGTATTAAAATATCTACTATCACTGTTTTAAAAAATCCAGCGTATCTTTATTTGATTCCCTAATTTTTACTTTGCAATGTTTCTTATATATTTTTTACCTGTACTTTTTAGGTGTGTTTTTTTTTTGTAATCATGTCTTCTTTGCCGATATAAACACTTATTTAGGTCACAAGATTACGTCCTACTTTGCTGTTTTGCTACTCACCAACACCACCATCGCCACCATCGCCACCACCACCGCCATCACCGCCATCACCGCCGCCACCATTACAACAACCAAAAAAACGACAACAACATTATCTGTAGCAGCACCACTACTACCGCTACCAACCACAACAACAACAGCACCAGCAACACAACCACCACCACCATCACCACCACCACCACCACCACCACTATACCACGAACAGTAATAACTAAAGCACATAATAATAATCATGGTTTCGCATTTTGTTACAAGGCCAGCATTTTTGGGGGTGGGGATTAGTCGATTACATCGATGCCAATGTATAACTGGTATTTATTTTATCGACTGCGATAAGACGGAAGGCAAAGTCGACCTCAAGGAATTTGAACTAAGACTGTGAGGACGGACGAAATGCCACGAAGCATTTCGGCCTGCGTTGCTAACGATTCTACCAGCTCCCCACGTTAATAATAATAATAATAATAATAATAATAATAACAATAATAGCAATAATAATGATAATAATAGTAACAATAACAACAATAACAATAATAATAATAATAATAATAATGATAATAATAATAATAATGATAATAATAATAACAATAATAATAATAATAATAATAATGATAATAATAATAATGATAATAATAATAATAATAATAAGGCCTTTATGCCCCGATGCAGTACCAGGCAGTGGCTCTCGTGGCTTCTGATCTTAACTGATTGGAAGCGTTATCTTGTACATTGTTTTGTCTTGGTAGAAAAGATGGGCTACAGCAAATATTCTGCTCAATACCACATATTTCCTTATCAGCTGTTTGACCTTAACCAGTTGACCATGTCTCTTAGTGGCTGATGATATGTGCATCTCTGACCACAAGCAGAAGTAGTGGGGGAGCATCATAGCCATGTGTTGAGAGGAATTCTTTGGCGTTTGAATAATTCACCTCTGGAAACATGGGTGTTTCGTTCAACTTCCTTAAACAACCCTTATTCAGGGACCTTTTGAGCGGGATGGGCTGCTCGACCAGAAGAAAATTCTAACTGGGCCCCACCTGCAAGGTCATTCGCTGTTTATCTTGATATGAGATCACCATGTCACGCACACATGGTTGTGATGCATGTGCCTGGTGTACCCTTATCAGACGGGTAGTCATGATGGGTATACTGGGCTTCGTATATTTTGCCCCAGTATCACTTTGAGGACATGCACTGCCCTCTCACTCAATAATAATAATAATAATGATAATAATAATAATAATAAAAATCATAATAATGATCATAGGTGAAAATTGTGTAACGAGAAAAAATTTAAGGAAAGGAAAAGAAAATGTACAGTCAGTTTGTAAGAGATGTGAACGCCAAGACTGATACTGAGGGCCGTTGGCTATGAATGAGAAGGAGTGACCTGAAGATAGAGACAGAAGCACTCATATGTGCAGCTCAAGAACAAGCATTAAGGACCAATTATATGAAGTGCAGACTAGACAACACTACCGATAGCGACTAATGCAGAATGTGTAGTGAGAGAGGTGAAACGGTATGGCACATCGTTGGCGAATGTCCGAAATTGGCACAACGTGAATACAAAAGATGCCACTGGGAGCTCTGTGGAAGTCACAGCCTACAAAGAGCAAAGAGGTGGTATGATAAAACTCTAGAAGTTACCGAAAATGAGAACTGCAAAATCCTGTGGGATGCGATGATTCAGTACGATCACCCAACCAGAAATTCTGAAACCGGAAATTGTTGTGGTGAATACAAAAGGAAGAAAATGTTTGATAATTGAATTAGCATGCCCTGGTGACAAGATCAATGTGAAAGAAGAAAAATAAACAACTATGACGATTTGAAGTAGGAAATACGAAAGTTGTGGTCAATGAAGAAAGTGGACATGATTGCAATAGCAATTGGTGCACTTGGAAGTATCAGCACTCAGCTACTAACATGGCTGAAAAAGATTGGTGTAAGTGTGAAGAACAATCACAAAATCTAGCATTGCTTGGAACTGCAAGAATTCTTCGCAGGGTTCTTGAAGCATGACCAGTAAACAAGCGTCACCTTATTAGAAAATTACTATTTGCAAATCTCCCAACGAGAGATATTCAGCAGCGGTACTTTGGAGTAAAGATTACTTTCCAACATAACAAAGAGTCCTAGTTAAGGACGAATGTTACTGTAATTTAGCCCCAGGAGATATCGTCTCCAGTTATAGGACACGATCTGTGTCTTTATATTTTCGCTCAAACTCAACGGCTCATCAGAGGAACACTTTATCAGCAGGTGAAGTAACGTACGGGAGATTGACAACTTCTCCAGGGACCGAGCTTTTTCACTTAACACAGAGAAAAACTAGTTATTTTGTGCAGCTAATGAATAGTTTCCGAATAAAGGAGCGCTGTATCTGGAATCAGAAATGCGGGAAGTTTCGATAACTAATTTTGTTTAATTAGCACAGAGGAGAAATTTTATAAAAAAAAAAAAAAGAGCAAATATAGGCACAGGCATGGCTGTGTAAGTAAGAAACTTGTTTCCCAAACACATGGCTCAAGGATCAGTCCCACTACGTGGCCTCTTGGGTGCCTTCAACTATAGCGTTGGGCCGCCGACCAAAGCCTTACGAGTGGATTTGGTAGACGGAAACTGAAACAAGCCGGTCGTTATATATATATATATATATATATATATATATATATGCGTGTGTATGTGTGTGTGGTGTGTGTGTGTGTGTGTGTATGTAAGTGTATTTGTGTGTGTGTGTCTCACTACCGTATGACAACCGGTATTGATATATTTACGTCTCTGTAACTCAGCCCCAGCAAGGCCGCAGTCTTCTGACTAAAACTAGTAAAATAATAAAAGAATAAAAGAAAATCAATTGCATCAACCCGAATATATATCTGGTACTGAGTAGTTGCAGCAGCAGCAGTAGTAGTAATAGTAGTAGTGGGAAGTAGAAGTGGCAGTAGTAGTAGTAGTAGTAACAATATGAATATGTTTACAAACAAACTGATGTGTTGAAGTTTATCTCTAAATATGAGTAACGGCGTCTCATGACCAGATGTTGGGTAAGAATGTAACGCCTATTTATACATACATACACACACACACACACACACACACACACATATATATATATATATATGTATGTATATATATATATATGTATGTATATATTTATATATCTATGTATGTATATATTTGATATATGTTGTATGCATATATAAATATATATATATATGTGTATAAAATATGTATGTATATATATGCATATATATATATATGTAGTAAGTATATATATATATATATATATATTATATATATATATATATATATATATATATATATATATATATATATATATTTATTATTTATATACATATATATGTATTTATATATATATATATTTATTTATATATATATATATATATTTATTATTTATATAATATATATTTATATATATATATATATATTTATGGATATTATATATATATATATTTATTTATTTATTCATATATATTTTTTAATATAATATATATATATATTATTTATTTTAATATATATATTTATTTATTATATACATATATATTTATTTATATATATATATATATATATATTTATTTATTTATACATATATATTTATATATATATATATATATATTTATTTATTTATATACATATATATTTATTATATATATATATACAATTTATTTATTTATATATAAACTTAGATAAACTTAAATATGTTTCGACCAAAGATTGGTCCAGGCCATGTCTAACTTAATAGCACCACACCTGATAGGATTATTCGAATCCTGTTTAAGTCAAGTTTTGTTCAAGTAGTGAGTTCTTGTTGGGTGAGTTGTATCCAGTTTTGTTCAAGTAGTGAGTTCTTGTTGGGTGAATGTATCCAATTATGGGTGGCTTATCTGGTATTTTTGAAGGAATCTATCCAGACTCTGTTTAAAGTTGATGGGATCCTTTTCCTCTTTGATCTCCCTCGGGACAATGTTAAATAGGGCAGGGCCTGTTGAGGAAAAGAAATTATGTTGCAGTGTACAGTATGTTGTTGTGATCTTGAATTTGGCAGGGGACGTATAGCCCGTGGTCCAAGTCTTGGATGAACCTTGAAGCTAATGTTTAGGTCGTTTGGGCAAAGTTGGCGGTATATTTTCCACATCGTACAAATGATGTACGCTCACGGCGACGCTGGAGGGAGTAAAGTTTCAAGGCTTAAGGCGATCCCAAGAATCGAGAGCAGCCATGCCTTCAATTTGTTTAGTGAGTGCCCTCTGGGGTGACTCAATTCTGGAGATGTTTTGTCTTGTGTGAGGAGGACCACAGTGGGCAGCAGTATTCAAGGTGTGGCCGTACAAAGGAGGAAAAAAGTGTATGGTGACACCTGTTCTCTGGACCGGAAAGTTCTTAAGATCCAGGAACTCATCCTACGAGCTATATCGACCTTCTTGTTGATGTGTGCACTCCAACTGAGATCGTCATCAACAATTACACCCAGGTCTCTGATATTGTTATAGGCTGTGAGCGGTTCCCCTGAAGGAAGAGAGTATGGTTGTTTTAGTATAGACCTTCTTCCAAAATACATCAGCTCAAATTTTCCCTCATTCAGTTGCATTTTGTTTCTATCTGCCCATTGACTCACAGCATATAGATCAGACTGGAGTTGAGTTCGGTCCGCTTCTTCATTGACGATTTGCTGGAGCTTAGTGTCATCAGCAAATATTTTCACTTTGCAGTAATGTCGACACTGGAAAGGTCGTTTACGTAAAATATGAAGAGTAGCGGACCCAAAACAGTTTTGGGGAACACCGCTAGTGACTTTTGCTGGGTTTGAGTGGACTCCATCAACTACACATGTTGTGTTCTAGTCGCCAGGAAGTACTTAATCCAGTGTAGAACTTTTCAACGGATTCCAACGTTTGCCAATTTTGAGAGTAGGATGTTATGGTCTACCCTGTCGAACGCTTTACTGAAGTCAAGATATATGACATCAGAGTTCGAACCTGTTCCCAAGGCTTTGAGTACACTTCCATGTGTGGTTTTGTAAGAGCTGTGTTAGACAGTCCCTGCCACAGCGAAAGCCATGCTGATTTGCATTTAGGAGTTGTGGGTCTCCAGGAAGTCAGCTATCCTTGATCTTAACACTCTTTCAAACACTTTAATGATGTGGGAGGTGAGTGAGATTGGGCGATAGTTGACTGCGAGGGATCTGTTTCCCTGTTTGAAAACCGGGATGACCGACTGGGATAGAAACTGTTTCGGTATATAACCTGTGTCTAACGAATTTCTCCAGAGGTTGGTCAGAGGGACTGCAAGTTGGTATCTACATTATTTCAGGAGACTAGCGGGAAATCTATATATATATATATATATTTTTATTTATATATATATATATATATATATATACATACCTGCGCGTGCGTTTGTGTGTCTAACAGAGCAATATATGTAACAGGCTTAAATAGGATGAAAAGTTCATAAGAATTTCGAACATCTGCAGGAGAGCTTACAGCTGTCTAAGAGTTTGATATTTCAACCTTTAGCACGTTGCACTTCCTCTACAATTGTTTCCCCCTGCCTCCGCCCTGTTACTACAGGGGAGAAAAGTCAAACGACGGCATTGCACACCAACAGTGTGCCAAAGGTTAAGGAATAAATAGAAAGTGGGAATAACATTCACAGTGATGTAACTGGCATGCATATTAATATATAAAAACTCTAGTTGTGTGAGTGTCTGGTCCCCTTCGATTTAGATTCCTAACTCCCCACATTTGCGGTGCAGTTTAACCAAATTCGGGTATCTTATAGTCGTGATTCATATCGAGCCCGGTCTGACTATTAGCGCGCGTCAACGATGAGTCTACGATTTTAAAAATAATTTAACATAATTTTTATTCCATTTTAATGCATAAAATGCATCGTATGTCGATGGCGCGGGCGTTGGCGTCCACGCTCACAGCTGCACCTGTTTGCTTCTCCCCCTTCCTCCCTCGTGAAGCTGTGGGGAAGGGAGTGTAAAGAAATCAACGTCGTAATGCGTTGTAAAGGAAACCAGCGTTCTTTTAGACAAACGACTTATGGCTTGAAGACACCAAAACAAAAATGGCTAAGAAAGCCCGAATTTATAAGGGAAGTAACTCTCTAAAAATGCTTATATAGTTATTTCCTTTCAACCCGAGCAACGCCGGGCGATACTGTAGTCTTTATATATAAAGTGAAGTTGTGTGAGTGTCTGTCTCCTACGATTAGATTCCTAACTACTCCCACATTTTTCGGTGCAGTTTAACCAAAACCGGGTATTATAGTCGTGATTCATATCGAGCCCTTCTGGTATTATTAGCGCGTGTCTACGATGAGTCTACGATTAAAAAAAAAATTTACCATCATTTTTTTCCATTTTAATGTATTTTTTCGCTATTATATAAGGGAAGTGACTCTCTAAAAATGTCTACGATGAGTCAACGATTAAAAAAAAAATTACCATAATTTTTTATTCCATTTTTAATGCATTTTTTTGCTATAACTCTCTAAAAATGCTTATATAGTTATTTCCCTTACAAACCCGAGCAACGCCGGGCGATACTGCTAGTATATATACATATAATACACACACACACACACACACACACACATATATATATATATATATATATATATATATATATATATACTCGGACATACATATACACACACATATATGCATATACACGCATATCTCTATCGTCATCATTATCGTTAATGGGCCAAACGGAGTTTGTTGAGGATCATGTTCTTCGGCCGGATGCCTTCCTTGTCGCCAACTCTCGCTTGTTTCCAAGTAAGTTTCTAGTTCACTTTGGGCAGATATCCTCTCGCAGAATATCGACACTGCTTGTATGACAGTGACAATCGTTTACAACTATAATGTGATGTCAAGACAAAGGGACGGAAGCATACGCAATCTCACACAGACACACATGCATATATATATATATATATATATATATATATATATATTATATATATATATATATATAATAGAGAGATGAGAGAGAGAGAGAGAGAATAGATAGATAGATAGATAGATAGATAGATATGCATACATACATTTCTAAGCACATACATACACACACACACACATATATATGTATGTTTATTTATATATATATATATACACGCACATATCCACATATATAGGTACACATATATTTTCATTGGCTTACAACTGTTTCTATTATAAGGACCTGGGGATCTAGAGTTGTGTGCTAATTCGACATCTCATAGCTTCGTCAGAGCAATATATGTATGTGTCGAGAAAGAGAGAGACTGAGTGAGAAAAAAAAAGAAAGAAACAAAGAATGAATGAATGAATGAATGAATGAATGAAAGAAAAAAAAACGAGAGATTGTGAAATGTAGTTGGGTGGGAGGGAGGGAGGCTTTCTCAATCTTTATCAGAAATGAGTTCAAAAGCGCATTTATAAAGTTTAATTGAGATAAGGAGAAGTAATGAAGAGGTAGGCTACTCATCAGGGCGAAGACATTTTGGAGGGAAACACAAAGGTTTTAAAAACATCATTTCACAACTTGTAGTATTGGACTTAATTTCGGCCTAACATGTTCCAGAGAATTGGGATCAATTCCTGTTTGTTTATATTCATTAATTGATAATTAGTACTTACTAGCAGCATAGCCCAGCGTTGCCCGGGCATGTAAGAACCCCTAGTAGGCAACGACTTGCGGCTGCAGCTGCGATTAGCGGCAGTATGCCAAGGTTATGTTGTCTGGTCATGATTTGTTTCGTTGACTGCTTGAAGTGGCGGAATTTATAAATTTTTAAGAAAAACTGGGGGGAAACTTTTCAAATTTTCGTGCGTTAGTTTTGAATTATGACATTGGGCTATGTGTGTGTCAAGTTTCATCAGAATCGGTTGAAAGCCGTGGTCAGGGTGAGGGTACAACCTGACAGACACACAGACACACAGACACACAACCTGCCTTTTATATATAGAGAAGATTCCAATTATCAAATATGTTCCGCCTGTAGTTATTTACATTGTTTATTTACAGTTAATCTTAGATGTCAAATTTTAGAACGACGTTGTGATTTTAATATTTTAAAGTATGTAAATTTTATCTTGTTTAAATCTGAAGAAGTAGGGTATAGCTTTCTAAAATTTATTTTTTCTTATTGTTAGTTAGTTACAAAGTCTTAGCTAGCGCGATTAATTGTATCTTTAACAATTATTATCTCTTAATTAGACCAATGTTTAATTGCTTTATTGTTTGTGCTTATATTATGTAATGTAGTCATTTATCTAATAATATCACGTGTAGTTAGATTTGCGTGTAGAAAATTGACCACTCACTTACTTTCAACCATATTTTTTATAATTTATTATAATTTTTATTTCTATATACACGCACGGATACACACACGTATATATCCACACACACACTAAAAAGTACGCGCACCCGTGCACACAAATGAACGCACATATACCTCCCACACATACCACACACATACAATACATACATGAACATACACACACACACATGCAACACATACATGCACACACACACACACACACACACACTGCTTGGAACCGCTCGAATACTACGGAAGGTGCTCGAGAAATAAGAGGTGTTATCTTAGTTCACTGGTAGTGAACAGCTGACACCGTAGTACATCTCTAGCGTTAGAAGCCGTGCAAAAGCAACAACAACAACAACAATAATAATAATAACGAAAAGGAAAAATACCTTAAGAATGAGAACCCAGGTTCGAAATTTCCCCAAGACACCTGATGAAGGCTGGAGGTTATATCAGCCGAAACGTTGTGTTAACAAGAAACAAGATGAGGGCAAATATCCGTCAAATGTAAATAATGTAAATAATGTGATCCTTAACTGATATTCCTTGCCAGAAAAAGTACTGCTTAATATAGTCTCCATCACAAAGATGTGTTTCCGCCGTCGTTGAACTCAACAGAACCCTATTGAACACCCCTGGGACAAAATGGAGAGGGCATTTCATAAAAAGAATAAGAAAGCATTTTCAAAGCCAACTCTTTTGAGATTACTGCGTGAAACTTGGCAAGAAATTGTGTACGAGAATATTCGTCAAATGACAGTAACATGCCTAATAGGCTCCTTGAATTGAAAAATGCAAAGGGCATGTCTGCTAAATATTAAATATTCATATTATAACAATTGTGGTGTCGCAATGGCCCAGTGGTCAGGGCAGCGGACTCGCGGTCGGCGGATCGCAGTTGCGATTCCCAGACCGGGCGTTGTATGTGTTTATGGATCGAAAACACCTAAAGCTCCACAAGGCTCCGGCAGGGGATGGTGGCAACCCCTGTTGTACTCTTTTGCCCCAACTTCTCTCGCTCTTTCTTCCTGTTTTTTTGAGTAACGCTGCGATAGACTGGCGTCCCATCCAGCTGGGGGGGGGGGGACACATACGCCACAGAAATGGGGAAACCGGGCCCAGGAGACTGGTTAGGCTTGAAAAGGGTGCACAAATAATAAATAAACTATAACAATTAATAAATAATTTGAATGTATAATTTCAGATTTAAATATATTTTAACTATTATAAGGGCGTCTATTTACTTCTGTCATGCCTGTGTATATATATACACTTAAGGTAGCGCATTGACAGAATCACTAGCGCATCGGATATAGTGTTTAGCAGCATTTATCCATGCTGTCTATCCCCAATGCTATTTGAACGAGTTGTATTGACTTTTATTCTTTATCTTTTCTTTGTTTCACTCGTTAGACTGTGGCCATGCTGGGGAACCACTTTGAATAATTCTTTTAGCCGAATGAATCGACTCCAGTACTTATTTCTTAAAGCGTGGTACTTATTCTATTGTTTTCTGTTGCCGAGCCACTAAGTTACGGGAACGTAAACACACCACCTGTTATCAAGCGATGGTAGGGGAAAAACACAGAAACAACCACACACACACACACACACACACACACACACACACACACACACACACACACACACACACACACACACACACATGTCAGGGCGTCTTTCAACTTCCCTCTACCAAATCGACTCACAGGGCTTTGGTCAGCCAGAGGTTATAGCAGAAGTACCATGCAGTGGGACTGAACCCGAGACCATGTAGTTGCGAAGCAAGATTCTTTTATTCATTATATTGTCCATAAAGGCCTTACATAGAATGGAAACTACGGGTTTCCCTTCTATTTGAAGTGAATTTCAAATAAACAAATCCCAGAATTAGACGTACTGGAAACAAGCACAGAAAAAGCTAAGCGTATGGAAAACCCGTGCTAAAACTGCTGCCTTAAATATTCTTACTGATAAATAGCAAGAAAAACCTCTCAATGGCAAATACCCAAAGAGAGCTATTAATGCCGATGCTGACAAAACCCTTACTCAACAATGGTTAGTGTCTTCTGGCTTAAAACCATAGGAAGGGTTAATCATAGCTGCCCAAGATCAAGGAACTACCAGGCCAACATATTAAAGAACGGCAGTAGCCCAACATGTCATGTATGCAAACAACAAAATGAAACCATCGATCATGTTGTCTTCATGTGCAGTCTTCTTGTGCCTACAGAGAGTATCTCAACAAGTATGATAGAGCGGCACAGTATATTCATAGGGTAATTTGCAAAAACCTGGAGCTGCTCTATGATAAAAACTAGTGGGAACACAAACCAACTTCAGTGCTTGAAAATGACCTCTGGAACTTCACAGTTCAAACTGACAGAAAGATAGATGCGAATAGGCCAGACATTATATTGAAGGACTTCAGACAAAAACCATGTCTCCTCGTCGACATGTCTGTCCCAATCGACATAAATGTACCTGCTAAGGCCAACCAAAAACGGAGCAAGTATGAAGATCTTGAAATATAAATTGGCAAAATGTGGAAACTCAAGACTAAAACAATACCTGTTGTCATAGGTGCCCTGGGAATGATAGAAAAAAAGGTTGATTGCTACCTAGCAATCCAAAATACCAGGAATCCAAATACCTAGCAATCCAAATACCAGGAAATCCAAAAATGGCAGAAATTCAAAAAGTAGTGCTCATGGAAATTGCCCATATCCTTTGTAAAATACTGTCTATGTAATCCCAAATTTTAAAACAAACTTATAATTTTCTTGCTTTCTTAGACATTCTCTAGAGCAATACATGGCACCCTCGTCATAATACCAAGTTGAACTTCTAACTTACTGTCTCTTGAGGTCTCTGGGTGAGAGATGGAGCCAGCTTGTACAAATGCAAAGCAAAAGTCAAACATATAATAATAATCCTGAAATTTGGGGGAGGAGGATAATGATGCATGTGCCTGGTGTACCCTTATCAGACGGGTAGTGATGATGGATATACTGGGCTTCGTACATTTTACCCCAGTGTCATTTTGATGGCATGCACTGCTCCCTCACTCAATAATAATAATAATAATAATAATAATAATAATAATAATAATTATAATAATAATAAGGAACTGCCCACGTAAAATACTATGTAATCTCAAATTTTAAAACAAACATAATTTTCTTATGGTTTATTAAACATTCTCTAGAACAACACTATGTACAAAACCAAATATATGGCACCCGAGGCATAACACCACATGAACTTCTAACTTGTTATCTCTTGAGGTCTCTGGGTGAGACTTGGAGCCAACTTGTACAAATGCAAAA
>NW_021826427.1:0-10000 GCF_006345805.1 Octopus sinensis | reverse complement strand
GTAGGTGCATTAGGCATGATAAAAAAATATTCAGACAAATACATAACAAAACACACCAGGGACTTACAAACACATATAACATACAGAAAATTGCACTACTAGGCACTGCACACATCTTACGCAGAACACTTTCCATACAATAACCATCAGAGCATCACAACAAATCACAGCACACCCAAGGCACACAGAGCTGCGCTCGGTAGTGAAGTGAAGCACGCTATAAAAATAAAACTGAATAATAATATAATAATAATAAATAATAATAATAATAATATAATAATAATAATAATAATATAATAATAATAAGGAAGCACAACGTAAATAAATGTGTTGCGCAACGACACAACGCGCAGCCGGGAATCGAACTGACAATCTTTCGATCGTGAGCCGAATGTCGTGGCCACTGTAGCCACGCGCCTACAGTGGGCGACGCCTCATCAGCAGGGCAGCCTTTGTCCACCTCATTTGTAAACAGTAATGGGTAATTTAATATATTGAGCATTAGCTTAGAACATTCTTGACGAAAGGTAATCTACATAATTAGAACTAACGTAATTAAAGATAATAATAATAATAATAATAATAATAATAATAATAATAATAATAATAATAATAATAATAATAATAATAATAATAATAATATAAGATGTAAGAAGGAAAGAAGATGTAAGAAGGAAAGAAGATGTAAGAAGGAAAATACAGAGCTCCGAAATCTATCCACAAACATCGAAAACAAGGTCACCCTATGAAGCCAAAGATTTACTAACAAAGAATTGGACTATATCCGAGTAAGTAATACGAATTGAAATTTATTACTATTTTCGAAACGAAATGATGTATTTTGACTCGATATTATCTCCACCTCTAACACAACACATGTAAACATGCGTGGAACAACACGATCATCCCCGACCTCAACACCATGTACAAAGGAACTACGAAGAAATTAAATGCCACCGATACTATTCAACCCAAGAATAACAATCGAGCGGTACGTACATTAAACCTACAACAAAAAATGTACGAAAAACTACACGTGCGAAATAATGTGACAACAGAAATAAACGGACCGGTACCCTACGAAATGACGACCGTCAAAATAATGGGCCGGACGTTGTACCTCATGTCCCGCAATTAAAACCCAAAAGACGTAAATGGACACGTGAGGAATACATTTCTATCTTACACGCATACTTCACAGCAATGCTCTCCCCACAAAATGAAAATACAACAACACATACATATAAAATATGGAAGGAAAATAATAGAGATATAGACTTGGATACAGCAATGAACCCTAATAAATTAGCTAACGTACGAAGATACATTCTCAAAGCCAAAAAAGTATCAGAAATAGAAATAGAACATTTTTAAAAGAAAAAATAACACAGGAAATGTAGATAGAAGCCACACAACAATGCCCAATAATATAAACACTGAAACTGTAAAACACGAAGACAAACGCAACATCCCAACAAACCGATGATGTAAACAACGAAGGGGAGCCTAATGATTATGATAATATAAAAAATAAAATAATCAAAGAACTAAAAACCACAGAGCTCAAAATGGACACGACCATACCTCCAAGAATCAAAATAAACGCCAATAACAACACCAATTATAAACACATAAACCTAGCCGTCACTGAACTAGCACTGAAACAAAAAAAAGTGATATCAGAACTAAATGACTAGATATACGCAGCAGCCACTGCAGCCACAAAAGAAGCTGGATACTCACCCAAACCCGCCCAAACAGGAGTACCACCACCCAAACCAACCCTGTGGATAAATAACATCCAAAACAAAAAAAAAAAAATTAGAAAAGACCTGTCGATTCTTAATGAAATCAGCAAACAGCAACGCTACTGAGCAACAAAAAGAGAACAAAAATGCTCCGCAAATATAACATCACAGAAAAGATTTGCCGGAGATAAAAGAAAAGCTGTGAAGCTGAAGCAAGATCCTTGCCAAAGCTCAAAGGATCCGCCGGTACGAGAAACGCCAACGCTTCTTTGAACAGAACAAAAAGTTCAACTCCGACCCCAAAAAGTTCTACCAAGAACTAGGCAAAAATAAAATAGAAGTTACTGCAGCACCAACGGCAGAAGAATTGGAAGAATTCTGGAAAAAAATATGGTCGGCGAACGAACAGCAAAAAAAAGGAGTATGAAAATAACAAACTCGGCATCTGAACAACTTTGGACCCCCATAACAACTGAAGAGGTCACCAGGCACTGCAAAAACTAAGCAACTGGAAGGCACCTGGGCATGACAAGATCCCCAACTTCTGGTTGAAATATCTAACAGGAATGCACAAAAAGCTGGCTGAAAACTTAACAGCATACTAGCAGAGCCAGAGACAATGCCTGAATGGCTCACGAAGGGGGGAAAACCATCTTATTCCTAAATCAAATGAAACAACAAAACCAGAAAACTACAGACCAATAACCTGCCTCCCTACTATGTTCAAGGCATTTACTGCAGTGATATCGCAAAGGCTGAACAAGCACCTGGACGAAAACAAACTGTTCCCAGAAGAGCAGAAAGGATGCCGCAAGGCTCATATGGCTGTAAAGATCAACTAATGATTAATAAAGCCGTAACTGAAGACAGCCACAGAAGAAAAAAAAAGGCCTCAGTATGGCCGGATTGACTACAAAAAGGCGTTTGATAGCATCCCCCACACATGGATCCTCGAAACACTAGCCATTAACAAGTAGCACCAACAATCATAAAATTCATAGAGCACTCTATGAATAAATGGCAACAGTCCTACACCTCCAAACAAAAAGGGGACTCATGAAAACCAAAGACATCCCCATTAGAAGAGGAATATTCCAGGGAGACACGCCTCTCCACTCCTTTTCTGCTTGGCACTGTCACTCTATCTGATATGCTAAATAGAACTGGATGCGGATATAATGTTACGGCAAAACGATCAGCCACCTTTTATATATGGATGACCTAAAAACTATACGCTGCAAATGACAAACAGCTGGAAACACTATTAAAGACAGTTCATGGATTTACCAAAGAAATAGATATGAATTTGGATTAGAAAAATGCGCCAAAGTAACCATGAAAAGAGGAAAACTGTTAAGAGTAACAACATCACACTAGATAAAACCAATGAAATAAAAGAATTAGACCAAGCCAAACTTACAAATACTTAGGAATCATGAACTAGATAAGACACAAACACACACAATGAAAGAGAAAATAAAAAAAGGAATATTATAGACGAGTTAGATCAATACTAAAAACGAGCTCAATGCTAAAACAAGATAATAGGTATCAACACTTTAGCTGTCCCAGTTATAAGTTACAGCTACAATATCCTTAACTGGACATGAAATGAACTGTCCAAAATAGATAGGTATACAAGAAAAATACTGACAGGATCTAGGATGCATCACCCAAATCTGACATAGAAAGACTATATATACACGTATAGAAGGTGGTAGAGGCTTATACAGCTGGAAAACTACTATAAAATAACCACCATAGGACTGCAAAAATACCTACTTCAGAAGGAAGGAAAACTGATCCAGATAGCAGCAAAACACGAGCAAAACAAAAAACTGTTCTCAGTATTAAGGAAGCTACAAATACAAACAAGAATCATACCACCTAATAAACACAAAGAAGAAGAAGAAGATGATGAAGAAACAACAAAAGCTATAAACAAATGAAATCCAAACTAAAAATAGAACAGCAACGAGCCATGATAAAACGATGGCAAGAAAAGCCCCTTCATGGTAAATACTGGACTAAACTAAACGCAAAGAAATAGACAAGAAAAATCCCAGCAATGGTTGAGAAGCTCAGGACTCAAAGCAGAAACAGAGGGATTTTTAATTGCAGCACAAGACCAAAGCCTCCCCACCAGAAATTACCAAAAACATGTAATAAAAGAAATATTACAAGTAACTGCAGAATATGTGGAGATGGACAGAAACAATAAATCATATTATCTCTAGCTGCCCAGTCCTGGCTAAGAAGGAATATATTCACAGACATGACAGAGTTGGAACCTACATACATTGGAAGCTATGCCAACATTATGGAATAACAACAGAAAAAAGATGGTATAGGCACACACCAGAAAAGGTCACAGAAAACGAGAAAGCAACCATACTCTGGGATATGCCGATATACATAGATAGAGAAATTAAGGCCAACAGACCAGATATAGTTGTCAGAGATCATGAAGAAAAAAATGCTTTCTAATTGATGTATCAATACCGGCAGATGACAACGTGTCTCTAAAAGAAATGGAGAAACTCTCAAAATACAAAGACCTGGAAATAGAGGTAACTAGAATGTGGAACCTGAAAACAGAAACAATTCCTATCATAGTAGGTGCATTAGGCATGATAAAAATATTCAGACAAATACATAACAAAAACACCAGGACTTACAAACAATATAACATACAGAAAATTGCACTACTAGGCACTGCACACATCTTACGCAGAACACTTTCCATACAATAACCATCAGAGCATCACAACAAATCACAGCACATACCCAAGGCACACAGAGCTGCGCTCGGTAGTGAAGTGAAAGCACGCTATAAAAATAAAACTACTGGATAATAATAATAATAATAATAAAATAATAATAATAACATAATAATAATAATAATAATAAAATAATAATAATAATAATAATGATGATGATGATGATGATGATGATGATGATGATGATAATAATAATAATAATAATAATAATAATAATAATAATAATAATAACCACACCAATAATCATAACAACAATAATATCAGTAATAATAATTAGATAATTACGAAAATAATTACATAACATAAATATTAGTGTATCTTCTAAATGTTATATATACTAAATATACACCTAACCGAGAAAGGCAGATCCAACCAATTATGTTAAGGTACGTTAATAGATATTCCATTTATTTGGAAAGGTTCGATAGGTCCTTCCAAGTAAATATGTATATCTTAACATTAATTCATTTCTTTATTTAATACCATAGATTTGGATGAAGGATATGCAATTTTCTCTTCGAGTTGCATTTTAGGTTCCCTCCATTATACTGCAGGGCACTAATTATGGTAGACAGTTTATTACTATTTAATAACTAATTATTGTAAACAATTTACTATTAATCTCTTTGAGGTCGACTTTGCCTTTCATCCTTTCGGGGTCGATAAATTAAGCACCAGTGAAGTTTCATTTACTCTATTGAATTATGGAAAAGGCCTTCTACGTGCGCTTAGATAACGATGTTTGAACTATAGTAATCACCTTACACAGGAGATGATTTCAATGTTTGTTTTTAAAGCAGCCAGAGATGACACAACTATTGGAAGTGTAATTCGTAGTCTTTGCAACAATTATTATCTCAACAAAGCACCGAATCTTATTCAATATACGGAAATATGTTGGCTCAACCAGTTTTCATTGTATGCATCAACAGGATTTGCTGCATTTTTTAAAATATTATTCTTTAAATCATTCAACTTTAATATTTTAATTTCTATTTATAGAGGTTCTGTTTGCGTCATTGATGTCAACAGGAAACTGATAAAGCCAATTCGAAGCTGATTTCCTCCATTAGAATGAAATATTACAAATGTCGAGTGCGTGTATGAAACTGCTGCTGGCACATTCCGTGCTCTTTTGCAAAATGACTTCCTTTTTACCTCTTTTGGTAATACTGTGGAGATTCTAGATGATTTTCAACAAACACTTCCTATCGTAAAGAAAGTTGGCAAAGCTGTTATAGTGAATATATTTATGACTCAATCTTCATTTTGGAGTCGAGTGGTGGCATTACAATTTATTATTAATATACAACTACAGAATTAAGAAGAAGGTGACTGGACTTATTCTATTCTTTGGGCCGGTGATAGAAGTGGAAAAACAGATTCTGATTTATTAGTTTGAGCTTTCAAATCGCGTCGAGGTTGGAATCGAATTAACGCGAAATGTCACATTTTTGGTAGACCATTAGATCTTCTACCATTACTGTTGCTGATTCCGAAAATGAGAAAAATATCAGTTCAATTGACGGAGTAAGTTACAAAATATTGATTCCTCCGATGATTAAGATAATACGTATAATTATTCATTGGAGTTCCTAGAAATAGTGATGTTTTATGCTTTGCAATAGGATAATAATCAAAATAACCCTTACATGAACGCATGTTCGCAGGTTACATTCTTACTGTATGAGAAATCTATCGTGTCAAGAATAAAATTGAGACCTACAGACAAAATTTTGCTATTTATCTTTACACGATTACAGCTTCCGTTTGCTTGTCTTTCACGATGGAGTCAAACATCAATGTTAGTCCTTTAGTAAAGTAGGTCTGCTCCGCCTTACTAGTCTCTTGGTGCATGGATAAATGTATGTAGCTGTCAAGAATAACACAGGCTACTTCAGGGATAGTGGTAATGTCGAAAAAGATTGTCACAAATTTCTTTTATCATAACTTTCGCCTTAACTTCTATATAAACTTGATTTAATTAAATGTGTATGTATTAACATATGATATATTGCTTATTTGTTTTCCATCCTTACTATATATATTTTTAATTATCGTCATTTGTGATAATCAACAAGTACGAGAGTTGTGCCGAGCAAAGCGAACGCTGAAACATCATTAACAACAGAAATGGTAACGGAAACAATACTGCTATCTGGTAGAATATAATCGGAGATGATTTACTTTGAAAAAGAAAGAAGAACAGTAATTGTGAAACTCAACTTTAACGCTGACGATGTCATAAAATGCTATCAAGCACCAATAAGAAGCTATTAAGTTAATTTATCTAAGAAACAGTGTAACTAGACACCGAATCTTCTTGCAAAGATTCATATAAATAAAAATCAGTTACTAATGGAGGTCTTTAAGTCAAAAGATAACAATCAATTGAAAAAATGACTAAACATTGAACGAAAATTAGCGTAGAAGGGAAGATCTTTATAAAAGGAAGTATACAAAGAGTAAACCAGGTTCATATACGGACATACCCTTATGCACGCACACACACACACACACGCCCATATATGCACATACTCGCACACGTCTATATACGCATACACACACATGCACGCACAAAAAGGATTATACATACGTCTAAAAAAAAGTCCGTATATGAACGTGGTTTACTCTTTGTATACTTCCTTATGCCTTTTTTCTGTATTGTTACCTTTAACCCTGTTTTTTCTTGTGCTTGTGCGTATGCAGAAGTATGTATGAACTTTTTCATGCGCGCGTGTATGTGTGGGTTTGTATGTATATGCATATACATTTGGTGAAAGATGCGAGTGAAGATGTGTACGTTTTTTAGTGAGGGTGGAAGAATGTATGCGTATGCACGTGGGTGTGCGGGTGCACATGTGTACATATGAACAGGCACGCTTACGCGTATACTATGAACTTTTTACTCCCTTACCTTAATTAGCGGTCATTCGAATAGCGCTTTTGTCTAAATAGCGGTCAATAACACAGTAATTTCCCTTTGTATAACGGTCATTTTTCATAGCGTTTTTCCGATGGCCGGATAACTGAAGAGATGGTGGCATGGATTTCCACCTCGGCATCCGAAACTCAGAATTTTATCTTGGCTACCGAATAATTGTCACATATTACATTTACATATATATATGTGTGTGTGTGTGTGGTGTGTGTGTGTGTGTAAATATATATGTGTAGAAATATACAATTACACACACACACACACACACACACCACACACACACAATATATATAATATATATATATATATATATATATATAAACAATATCGAACACAAGGTATGTGGTTTATCAGTTCATGAGTAGGCTGCGATTGTGGTTATAAGAGAATATATTCTCAGGAATTCACCTGGTGTTAAAACACATGGAATTCATAGACAAGCGAGATAACTCGCATCAGGTCCAGTTAGAAGAGCGATAAAAATTAATGTTTCGTCATCTTTGTCACTTGTCAATACCGCGTACCCGAAACGAGGCCATCTGCAAATGTACCAAGCAAATAAGGAATCCCGCCGAAACGACCCGAGCAGCGATGCGGTGTGCTTTTTTCTACGTGACAACACTAGCGTCCACATCGCTAATTTTGAAAAATGCTATTCAAGAGGTTGGTCGAAAAGTTCTGCTGCACCATCGGTTTTCTTAATATAATGCATTTAACGATCGTTCTCCTACAATCTCCGATGCATTTCGTTCAACAGCTGCGTGGATCTGAAAATGTAGCTCAGTGATCCATATCATGGAGTCATTAACGAGCTAGTGGAACGTTGGCGAGAATTCGTTAATAATGACAGAGTCTATCATTGGTTGGTTTGTTAAAATTGTTGATGAAAAATAATGACTAAAACAAACAGGAAAAAATGGACGAATTTATCTGATAATAGTGTAAAGTTTGACCATAGCGTAAATGTCTGCCGAAGCAAATTTAAGACGTCATTCCAGAATGATATGATGTAATTAATAATCCTTTTAATAACGTCGTTCTGTGATACGAACACTAAATGGTTCTTGTACATTCGTGAAACTAGATCTTCGTGTCGGATATAGTTTTTGAATAATATAATGAACTTCATCTAATGAATGGTTTTGTCTTTTATACATTTTTATTGAATGTCTGCTGATGATTCTTTTTAAAGTTGAAACCACTCAAGTCCAAAATGTCTTGCAGCTTTTGTCACAGCTTTTGTGCGTTTGTACGTATGTGTGTGTGTGTGGTGGGGGGGAGCTGTATGTATGTGGTTTTATGTCCGATTGTGTACATAAGAGTTTAAAATTAGTCACATATGGCGTATTTTCAAACTAGATAATTTGAATCTCTCATGATTTGTTGCAAAGGTTTTTTTCTTCTTTTTAATCGTAATTTAATAATATTGATTTATTTAACTGAACACAAGTCGCCACATTGTTCTATTTGTTAGTGTAGAAAAATAGAATTGTTTAGAAACCAAATGATTAATAGACACCATTGGCATAAAGAACAGTATTCAAGTTAGTGCTAGCATATTTAATGCAGGGTGTATTACAAAGCGAACAGAATAAATGAGAATTCTTTTTTTACCAGATAATGCTAAAACAAAAATGTTGCCAGAAAGTTGTTTGGGCGGCTGAAAAAAAATGAGCCATTACATCTGGTTCAAGAGAGAGGACGAACAGTGTAGCATGAATGAATATTAAGGATAATAGAAATATCAGGCCCAGAGCTACAATGTCTGACTCAACAAAGTTCGTGCTGTTATGCAAAAGTTTTGTTGTCTGTGTGGGGGATGGCTACGGGCGGCTCTGGTATCGAGGTGGAAATGGGGCAAAGCACCTAATACCGCTTGAGAAACGAACTCCTGCATTCGGAGACGGAATATAGCAACGCCCTCATCAAACAAATGTTTACCTTAAAGATTAACAAGAAGTTTTTTTTAAATTTTCCATTCAGATGGCATTTCTGAATTGTTTATTACAGTATCAAGGACTCTATATCCGGATGAAGAGAATAACTAGAAATCGTTCATGATTTTTTTATGAACATAAGAAGCGCAGAGAAAGAAATTCGATTTAGCTTATTATTGGACGTTTGGATTAGTTTGTTCTCTACTCCAGACAGTAACATCCGTGAAGTTTTTTTTTCATTATTTATTTAAACAGCGGTAATGAAGGTACGAAAATAAAAAGAAAACCGGAAAATGTGTTTTCTTTTAAGCGGGAAAATGTATGTTTTCTTCTACGAGAATATGAAAAACATTTGAATGAGAGGGATGTTAATCAAATGATTAAACCAAGCTGTATATATATTTAACTGTTTTATTTATAAACCTTAATACATTTGATCGAAAACACAGTTTCCATATACAACTCACTTCCTTACGCACTTACAAGCAGCCATTACTATGTTTATATAAAAAAAAAAAGAATTAAATTTAACACTGACTTAAAGTTTCACTGCACAGTTGATCTTTCAGGCAGGCTGAAAGAGCTAGCACTTGC
>NW_021826426.1:10000-12986 GCF_006345805.1 Octopus sinensis | reverse complement strand
CTAGGCTGGCCCCTTTGAAATACAGGTACAAGAGAAACAGGAAGAAAGAGTGAATGTTGTGGTGAAAAAAATACAGCAGGGTTCGCCACTACCCACTGCCGGAGCGCCGTGGAGCTTTTAATTGTTTTCGCTCAATAAACACTCACAACGCCGGGCTTGGGAATCGAAACTGCGATCCTACGACCGCGAGTCCGCTCCCCTAACCACCGGGCCATTGCTCCTACATATGTATATATGTAAATATATATGTATGTATATATACATATGTGTGTGTATGTGTACATATATATAATATATATATATATAACGGGAAGCTTTATGAAAATAAACAAAAGACGAAGGCAGATGGAGTACAAACAAACAATTGTATTAGTATGGCGCTCAGGAATATAAATAAAACAAGTCTTTTACGTTTCGAGCCTACGCTCTTCAACAGAAAGATACACAGAAAAGAAACACAGAAAGAAACAAGGAGAGAAAAAAAAGGAGAGAAAAAAAAGGAGAGAAAAAAGAGAGAAAAAAATGCGTGCAGAGGCTAGCGAATCAACGTGTGTGTGGGGGTGTGTGTGTGTGTATATAATTATATATATATAATATATATATATATATATATATATATAGTTAAAAATGAATATAAAGTTGGAAAAGGCAAGGCACAGAAGAATATTTTAGAGAATATTTGATAAAATATGACCGATTTCGATTTATCCATCTTATCAAACCTTAGAAACATTAGAAAGAATTTGGCGGGGCGGGGGGAGACTCAGAGAGAAAAAAAAAATTTTTTTTGTAGGGTTTAACACTTTCAAATGTATTCGGACGTCATAAGATCTTTCGCTGTGGAGAGTCCTGGGTGAAAATTTCAGGAACTTCGCGTGTGTGAAAACTCATTGTTTTAGGTACTTATTTGGTGAACGACATCACAGACCAAATGACAATTTCCGCCGCGCAGGCTCTTCCTGGAGTAGAGAGATCATGTCACTGACGAGGTCGCCAATGGTTACGAAAGAACACTGCCGCACCCAACTGATTAACTGAACGCTTAATCAAACAGCTGTTAGTTAAATGGTTAATTGGTTAATTAGTTGACTAACGATAATAATCCTTTCCACTATAGGTACAAGGTCTAGAATTTTGGGGGAGGGGACCAGTCGATTACATCGACACCAGTGCGTAACTGGTACTTTATTTATCGACCGCGAAGAGATGAAAAGCAAAGTCGGTCCCGGTGGCATTTGAACTCAGAACGTAACGGCAGACGAAATACCTATTTCTTTACTACCCACGAGGGGCTACATACAGAAGGGACAAACAAGGACAGACAAACGGATTAAGTCGATTATATCGACCCAAGTGCGTCACTGGTACTTAATTTATCGACCCCGAAAGAATGAAAGGCAAAGTCGACCTCGGCGGAATTTGAACTCAGAACGTAACGGCAGACGAAATACGGCTACGCATTTCGCCCAGTGTCTTAAAGATTCTGCTTGATCGCCGCCTTGGTAGTAGCAGCAGCAGTAATAATAATAATAATAATAATAATAATAATAATAATAATAATAATAATAATAATATAACAACAACTCAAGGGCTTACTAGCGATAGTCAAACAATTCAGTGACGACATCAGAATGCAATTCGGCCTCGATAAATGTGCAAAGGCTACCTTATCAAAGGAAAATGACAGAAACCTCAACGTTAACCTTGACCAACAGAATGTCATAAAAGAACTAGACCCAGCGGAGAGCTACAAGTACCTAGGGGTAATTGAAGGGAACGGAAGGAATAAGGCATTCAGAGATGAAGGAAAGGATCAGGAGAGAATGCTATCGAAGAGTGAGAGCAATACTCAAGACAGAGCTGAATGCAAGAAAACAGGATCGAAGCAATCAATGCATTAGCTATACCAGTCGTGACTTACAGTTTCAATATTGTTAACTGGTCAATTACTGAAATATGTCAGCTCGACAGAAAATAAGGAAACTGTGACAATGCATAGAATGCCACCCCCTAAGGCAGATACAGAACGACTCTATCTGCCAAGAAAAGAGGGAGGCCGTGGTCTTTTGCAACTGGCAATAACAATGAAGATTGCTACAATTGACCTAGACACCTACCTGAAAAACTCTGAGGACTGGATGCTAAAACTTGTCTCAAAACATGAAAACAAGAAAGCAATCATACTCAGTCACAAAACAGGCAAAGGAATATCTAAGTGAATTCCGAATACAACCAATTTCGGAATAGAGATAGATATACAAGAAAACAAGCACAGAAAAAGCTAGGCGCATGAAACCCGTGCCAAAACTGCGGCCTTAGATATTCTGAATAATAAATGGCAAGAAAAAACTCTCTATGGCAAATACCCGAAGAGAGCGAATAATGCAGATATTGACAAAGCCCTGACCATCAATGGCTAATGGCCTCTGGCTTAAAATCTGAAACAGAGGGTTTATCATAGCAGCTCAAGATCAATGCCTACAACAAGAAACTACCAGGCCCAACATATTAAAGATCAGAAGCAGTCCAACGTGTCGTGTATGCAAGCACAAAATGAAACCATTGACCATGTGGTCTCCAAGTGCAGTTTTCTAGCGCCTACAGAGTATCTCAAACAGGCACGATAGAGCTGCACAATATATTCACTGGGTAATCTGTAAAAACCTGGATTTGCCCCATGAAAAAAACTGGTGGGAACACAAACCACCCCAGTGCTTGAAAATGACCACATCTCACTCCTCTGGAACTTCACCATTCAAACTGACAGGAAGATAGATGCAAATAGGCCAGACATCATATTGAAAGACTTCAAACAAAGAACATGCCTCCTCATTGATATGACTGTCCCAATCGATATAACGTATCTGTCAAGACCTACCAAAAAACTGAGCAAATATAAAGATCTTGAAATAGAAATCAGCAAAATGTGGAAGCTGAAGACTAAAACAATACCTGTTGTCATAGGTGCCCTGGGAATGATAGCAAA
>NW_021826426.1:0-5000 GCF_006345805.1 Octopus sinensis | reverse complement strand
AAATATTTTCTTGGTGAGATTCTTACCCATAGGCATGGTTTTTTATAAATTTATTATAGGGTCTCAATTGAAACAATTGTAGGATTATAATGTATATATTTATATTATATTATATTATATTATATTATATTTTATCAATAATATATTATTTTAATAAATTAGAATGTGTCAATAGTAATCTCCATTTTCTTTTCATTTTTGTATATTGAATATATACCCATTTGAATAGTAGAAAACTTTTTCTCTGCTATATTGGTATAAAACCGCCAAACCAGTGTAGAAGAGACTGATTTTCTTGTATTGGATTATATATATATATATATCACGGTGATCACCGTGACCGACCAGGCTATCAGATGTTGCTACACATCGCTGGTCACAATGCGATCGCATTGTTTTAGCCTTCAAATGACGCCACCCCGCTGGCTAAGCGAGCAGACCAACAGAAGAAAGAGTGAAAGAAAGTTGTGGCGAAAGAGTACAGCAGGGATCGCCACCACCCCCTGCCCGAGCATCGTGGAGCTTTAGGTGTTTTCGCTCAATAAACACTCACAACGTCCGGTCTGGGAATCGAAACTGCAATCCTACGACCGCGAGTCCGCTGCCCTAACCACTGGGCCATTGCGCCTCCACACACACACACACATATATATATATATATATATATATATATATATATATATACACATACATACACACACATACACTCACACACTCACACACACATATATATATATACACATACACATATATATCATATATATATATACGTGTGTGTGTGTGTGTACATATAAATACATACATACATGCATATAGACAGATATATATACATATATGCATGTGCGTATGTATACATGTATATGCAAATCTGCATGTAGATAATTACACACACACACACACACACACACACATATACAGGTTGGTGCAAAAGTAGGTGCGCCGTTATGATAAACGAAAACACGTACAATCCTCAATATATTTTTATCAAAAAATTAAAAGTTACGATAAAAGTATTATTATAGTTATGATAAATGTATTATCAGGATTAAAGACACTGAAAATATCAAAAACGAGGCTAATTAATTTAATGTTCTAATAATTTTAATGAATTAATTACTATAGCATTGATACGATACTGTACATCTACTTTTGTACCACAACTGTATATTATACATCTTATTTCCGCTTTGATCCTCACTTTATGCTAAAAAGAGTTAATAAATTGATGAATTTGTGAATTATAATTATAAAGGTGCGTGAGTTTAATGGAATCATTTTGCTCCAATCTCAAATGAGGTGAAATAGAAACAAGAGAAAGAAGTAAACTTTGTGTCCTTTCAATGAACTTTCGCCCTTCATCGAGTTCTTGTCTGTTACATCCTTAATTCCTCAAATGTTTAGCACCTTCTACATCGTTGCTGGAAAATGTTTATCATTCTGAAAGAAATGATTAGAAATGGAGAACAATATTTGACTCGAACAATATGTCCAATTTTTCGGCATTTTTGGCATTAGAATTTTTTTCCTTTGCCCTCATTTATGAATGTTTATAAATTTAACCGTTAAAGGTATTTTTTTAATATGCTGGCCATTGATAAAATTTTTTTCGAAAAGAATTTTATCCTCACATTTGATATAAATTTAAGCGTTCACTTCCGAACTAACTAACTCCACTCGTGAGAGCCTCAGTTCAATCGCACGTGTGCCTCGGATGGGCTGGAGTATTTCTATTTGGATGTATTTGGGGGGTACTTAGTCGTGCCCGTGACTTAGTGTTTGCTTCTTCCATGGGTATGATGTAAGTATCTCATTTATTTCTTTTACCACATGTATCACTGACGAAGAGAGAGCTCTTAGTAGCTAACTCTGAAATCGGTCCGATATGGTAATAATGGAATTTTTTAGAAATTTCTGTCAGCCTTTTTCGAGGTAGCGTGCGTATTGTGAAAAAATTATATGGTTAATGGACAATATGTCCAATTTTTCGGCATTATTTGGCATTAGAATTTTTTTCCTTGCCTCATTTATGAATTATATTATATATATATATATAATTTGTATACATTTGTATATATAATGCGTATATATGTACATATATATTTAATGCATATATATATATAATTTGTATACCATTTGTATATATAATGCGTATATATGTAAATATAGATATATATATATATATATATATATATATATATAGAATATATATATATATATCTATATATATATATAATATATATTATCAATGTGCGCATATGTGGTCGGTTGAGCTGAAAATATGCACACCTATGTTAAAGTGCTGGCGAGTTTGCATGGTAACTATTTTTTCCTCAAATGAAAGGCGTGACCTCATCTTATAAAATGTGGCCCGAGTAGACCCGAATGAAATCGGGCTATATTAACCAAAATGTGAAAAAGGGGCTAAATGGGCTGGAAGGGGATTAAGATTTACAGGAGCAGGTATTTAGGAATTCTCTGTTACATCAAGCTAAAAAATTTGCGCCAGCCTTTAAATCTTCAATGTGTTGCCGTCCATGATGAAGAAGTTTTGAATGCTTGCCATGGTGAGTCTACTGTCGTGAGAAAGAATCACTTCAAAACTTGGTGTTTAGGAATTTTCTTTTACATCAAGCTAAAAATTTTATGCCAGCCGTTAAACTGCCACTATGTTGCTGTCCGTCGTTAAGAAATGTCAGCCATGGTGACTCTACTATCCTCAGATTCTATCCCTTCAAACTTTGGTTTCCAATATTTTTTTTATTTCTATTCAGCTCGCAAGTTCGTCTGTCCCTTTTAAATGTCAGTGTTTTGCTGTCTGCCTTGAAGCAGACCTTTCCGTTGTCACTGCCTGATATTTATGATTGATCTTTCAAAATATGCACACCTATGTTAAAAGTGCTGGCGAGTTTGCATGGCAACTTACTCAAGATTTTTTGTTGTTTATAAATGGGAGTGAGAAAGAGATAGAGAAAGATAGAGAGTAAGAGAAAGCGAGGGAGAATCCGAGAGAAAGGAAGGGTAAGAGAGTGGGAAAGTGAGAGAGAAAGGAGAGAGAAACAAAGGGGGAGAATGTGGTGATAAGAAACAGAAAGGAAGCAACAGAAAGTAACAACCACACTCTTACTCGCGCGTAGAGCAGGTCACCTAGGCTAGTATATATATATATGTTGTTATATATATATATATATATATATATATATATATATATATATCTATATATATATATCTATATTATATATATATATATATGCATGTATGTAGTATGTATATTTTTGTGGGTGTGTGCGTGCGTGTATTTTTGTGTTTCTCCACTCACCACTGTTTTACAACCGGTATTGGTTTGTTAATGTCCTCGTAAGTTAGAGGTACAGCAAAAAGGTTGCAATAGAATAAGCTCCAGGGTTAAAAAACATAAGTCCGGGGTCGATAGGCCTCAACTAAAACCCTTCAAGACAGTGCTCCAGTATGGCCACGGTCCAATAACTAAAACAAGTAAAAGTTTGTGTATCAAATAGCTAACTTAAGGCGATGGCCTCATGGAGCTAATAAGCGGACAGCTTTATTCTTATTTTTATAAGAATGCCATATTCGTATGGCGATAACTGTTATTATATATATATTATTTTCTTTTTATTCTTTAACTTGTTTCAGTCATTTGACTGCGGCCATGCTGGAGCACCGCCTTAAAGAGTTCTTAGTTTAAGAAATCAACCCCAGGATTTATTCTTTGTAAGCCTAGTACTTATTCTATCGTCTCTTTTCGCCGAACCTCTAGGTGACGGGGACGTAAACACACCAACATGGGTTGTTGATCGATGGTGGGGGGACAAATACAGACACACACACACATAAATATATACATACACACACTCACGCTCACACACACACACATATAAATATATATCAATGTATAAAATAAGTTTCTCTCAGTTTCCATCTCCTAATTCCACTCACAAGGCTTTTGTCGTAGTAAAAGACACTTTGGTGATAGTTAAAGACACTTGCCCCAGGTGCCGCGTGGTGGGACTGAACCCGGAGCCATGTGGTTAGGAAGCAAGCTTCTTACCACACAGCCAAGCCTGCGCCTACGCCTAATTGCATAGGCTTCATTGCATTGCAATTCTCCTACTCTCATGCATTTAACCGATTTAGCAGATTCACGTTACAGGTTACGAAATCTTACTTATATCACCAGCCAGAAGTAATAACACCGCGTAACTATATAACACGCGTATGGATTATATAAGAGACCGGAATAAAATGTTTTCTTTAACTTCTAAGTACACTTTCAGTACACAAAGTTTATTTAATCTTCTGCAAACTCTAACCTGTTTTTATTTTGTTAATACATCAGCGTGGAAATCGTTTAACTTTTTCCACAAACATTTTCTTTTTTAAAATTTCTCTTTGATTTTCTTCAATTAACGAAGCTTATTCCGATTTCGACATTCCGCAATGAGTTTTGCACGCATTTTGAATTTATTTAATGATAACAGCTAAAGGCCATGACAGTTAAGAAAAAATATGTATAATTTAATCCTGTTAATTACAGACAAATGTAGTCTGTAATGAGCACACAAAAAATATGGCGTCCATTTATCGCTTCATTATCTTTTAGTTTGTCATCTTTCTACTCGTTTCGGTCATTGGACTGCGGCCAGGCTGGGGCACCGAATTAACATAACCCCCAACCAACCAATTGCCTTATGAGAAAATTTGGTAGATGGAAACTGAGTTGAAGCCTGTCATATATGTGTGTGTATGTGTTTGTGCGTGTTTGTGTGCCTGTCCGTGTTTGTGTGAGTGTGTGTGTTTATGCCTGTGTTTGTCACCCACCTCACCACCACCACCGCTCCACAACCGGTGTTGGTTTGTTTTGGCTGTCTGCAATCTGCCGGTTTGGTATAAGGTAACAGATAAATACCAGACTTTGAAAAACAGAAATTAAAATGATTTTGGGCGACGGACAGACTGACAAACAGACAGACAGTGAGAGAGAA
>NW_021826425.1:10000-12751 GCF_006345805.1 Octopus sinensis | reverse complement strand
CATTTAGCAATTAATAACGGCTTCTTACGTTCTGTGTTCAAATCTGGCCCAGTTCACCGCTTTCTGTTTGAAGAAATATAATACCAGTTATGTACTCGTGTAGATACTGTGGACGCAGGGTCGTTCTTCGTGCTTCATGAATTCTGTTCTTGTAAAAATTTTGGAGATGGTACCTCAAATTACATATGAGCTTGTGCGCTTGCATGAGTGCCTACGCATTGCTTTCAAGTATGCATATATGAATATACGTGTATGTGTGTATGGGTGTGTGTATAAATGCACACACACAGACACACAGACACAGACACACACACACAGACACACACACACACACACGCACACAGATATATATACTTATAATACATATATACGTACATCTATACAAACATACGTATTTAAGTGTTTGTATGTTCATAGTATAGGCGCAGGAGTAGCTGTATGGTAAGTGGCTTGCTTACAAACCGCATGGTTCCGGGTTCAGTCCCACTGCATGGCACCTTGGGTCAGTGTCTTCTACTATAGCCACGGGCCGACCAAAGCATTGTGAGTGGATTTGGTAGACGGAAACTCAAAGAATCCAGTCGTATATATGTATATATATATATATATATGTTTGTGTGTCTGTGTTTGTCCCCCCAACATCGCTTGACGACCGATACTGGTGTGTTTATGTCCCCATAACTTAGCGGTTCGGCAAAAGAGACCGATAGAATAAGTACTAGGCTTACAAAGGATAAGTCCTGGGGCGATTTGCTCGACTAAAAGAGGTTCTCCAGCATGGCCATAGTCAAATAACTGAAACAAGTAAAAGAGTAAAAGAGTAAAGAACATTCACTGCTTTTGGCTACATGAGGTCATCCACGGTAATTACACAATTACCGCTGGATCTATCTCAGGCATTCCTCAGTATACGTTGTCTCACGTCCATCCAATATCGATTTCGCCTTGAATTACATTTATTCATTTTCAAGTGTCCACTTCTGTATTGCTTGTTTATCTTTTTATTGTTTGTCTGTTTTCGGTCCCTTTCCCGGCAGCTCTTGCTGCTTGCCAGCAGAACGGAAGGAATATTATCGTAAATGGCGCGAAATAGCATCTGGCCCTCTAGCCGAGAACTGATGAGGAGTTGGGGACCTTCTATGACTATTTCCTTTCGTCTGTGCATTTACTATATGTTTTGCAACTTGCCGTTTTGTGTCTTTTTCAGTTCATCTGTATATTTACTGCACATTCCTTAATTTATCATATGCATATATATATGTATATCCTTTTTTTCTCTCTTTGTTTCTCTCCTTGTTTTTTCTATGTCCCTTTCTGTAGAAGAGCGTAGGCTCGAAACGTAACAGACTTTTTCTATTCCTGAGCGTTATACTAATACATCTTTGTTTTCTACACCACCTGTCTCCGTCTTTTGTTTTTTTTGTAAGCTCTCTCTCTATATATATTTTTTCAAGCGATGAATAGCTTTGCGTAAAGCATGGTTCGCTTTGTTCTCTTACTTTATTATCATCTTATAATCATTATAATCTTATTACTACCTCAGTCAATTTAAATGTATATATTTGTCCTTACCTGTCATAAATAGCCTTTTTTTATTTGCAATGTGCATTTTCGTTGATTTTTAATATTTTACCCTTACATTTCCACGTGTATTTTATATTTTCCTTTTGTAACATATTTCTACTATATAATATATATATATAATTTCAACATTGAGGGTAAAATTAATTATTAATCAATTTCATCAAGTATTCAGTATGCAAGGGACCATTTAAGGCGATTTCAAATTATTTTATATAATATATATATATATATATATATATAGTATCGTAGGCTTAGGCGTGTGTGATAAGAAGCTTGCTTCCCAACCCCATAGTTCCGGGTTCAGTCCTACTACGTGCCACCTTGCATAAGTGTCTTCACCCCGACCAAAGATTTGCGAGTGGATTTGGTAGATACCTGTCGTACATATACATGTATGTATATCTATACATTTCACATGGAAAACACAGTAAGAATGGAGGCGAACACTTTCCTCCATGTGATCGACTTCATATTTTTCCTACTTTTTTTAACACGACACCAATGGTAACCTTAATTCACACATATATATATATATATATAATATATATATATATATTATAAGAAATATTGATTTCTAAATCTCTCGTAGAGAGATGTACGGTGGTGGGGCGATAGAAAGGTTGTATACTGTCAATCTAACAAGAACGTGACAGTAGGGGGTACACCACCGTTGTATAGCCCTAGGAGGCATCGAACGGCTCCTGACAGCTCGACACATTTTTTCCCTGTGTCCTTATATACAATACAAGGGGAGACAAACACCCCTAACCGCCGGACTGCATCTAGGGAAACCGTGTTTATGTATCTGTATATAAGGACACAGGGAAAAATGTGTCGAAGCTGTCAGGAGGCGTTCGATGCCTCCTAGGGCTACACAAAGGTGGTGTACCCCCTACTGTCACGTTCTTGTTAGATTGACAGTATACAACCATTCTATATATATATTATATATATAATATATTATATATATATACATATATATACATAATATACATATATATATTTATACATATATGTATATATATATGTACATATATATACATATATAAATATATATACATACATATATATACATATATATACATATATATATACATATATATATATACATATATATCTATATCTATATATATATATATATGTAGGTCCCGGGTTGAGTCGGGGTTA
>NW_021826425.1:0-2500 GCF_006345805.1 Octopus sinensis | reverse complement strand
GGTGGATGGGACGCCAGTCCATCGCAGCGTTTCTCATTTCTGCCAGCTGAGTGGACTGGAGCAACGTGAAATGAAGTGTTTTGCTCAAGAACACAACGCGTCGCCCGGTCCAGGAATCGAAACCACAATCTTACGATCATGTTGCTGACGCCCTAACCACTAAGCCACGCGCCTCCACAGTCCTAGATATACTAAGTCTAAAATACAGATGGGATGGTCACAGCTGGATGCAGGGAACTCTGCATTATAATCCTCTGTATTGGATTATTACGTGGTTTCTTAGTCGAGTCCGCTAGCGGAACTTTCTGTGATAGCTACACCATATATTACATAACACTATATATATATATATATATATATATAGGGGGTGGAGTTCACGAAAAAACAAAAGATGAAAACAGGTGGTGTAGAAAACAAACAGATGTATTAATATAACGCTATATACGCACACACACACACACATACATACACACACACATACATACACACACACACACTCACATACACACATATATATATATACAAAATGGCACAAGAACGCAAAATATCCAGATAGTCGATACAAAGAGAACAAGGACGAGACATTCGGAGTTTTCTTTCCTCAGTCGAGTTCCATATTATCTTTTTAATTTCGGCTGGTTATACTCGAGATTGCTCCAATCTGGCCAGCCCCAAGGAAAAAACTAAGCTAAGAGCATTAGATTCATTGGAAGAAATCAGCGAATGTATACGAAAACCAAGTCGGAAAAAAAACGGAGAATGTTACACAAATACAAATAACTGGACATAACAACAGGTGTCTTTCGACTAAGGACGAATTAAATTAAGCTGGCGCGTGTGGAAGTAAAGCGTTACGGCAGGGATACAAAGGCCGAATCAAGAAAGAAAGGTCAGAGATGTCCGTTCAACATCTATATTCTTCCCTGTGCCTGTGAAATCTTCTATCCCTACCGTAAGGCTTTACTTCCATACAAATTATTGACTACGTCTTGCAGTTTCCGTTTACCAAATCCATAGCGCAAGTTTGCAGCAGAAGACACATTCCCAATGTGCTGCGCAGTGGGACTGAACTCGGACCCCTGTGATTTGGAAGTAAACTTCTCACCACCCACCACCTGCAATTTCTATTTTTCCGTTTATTTCCTATCTTTTGACAAACTCCCTAAGCGTCGGTTAAACGATTTTCTATTTTATTCTTTTGCCTGTTTCTGACATCATATCGTGGCCATGCTGGAGCACCGCCTGGAAGAATCTTTGTCGAATGAATCAATCCTAGTACTTTTTAATTTTTAAGCCAGGCACTTATTCTCTCGGTCTCCTTTTGCCGAACCGCTAATTTACGAAGACCGAAACACACCAACATACGTTGTTAAGCGGTGGTGGATGATAAACAAACACACACACAGACACACAGACATACATACACATACATACATACACATACACACACACATACATATATACACGACGGGTTTCTTTCAATTTCCGTCTACTAAATCCACTCACAAACCTTTGGTCGGCCCGAGGTTATAGGAGAAAAAACTTGCCCAAGGTGCTACGAAGTGGGACAAATGATTTTTATTTCACTCGTAGTTCGGTCTTACCATGCATTTCCTCACAAATACCCCCCACGACCTCCTTAACGGATTTATATTTACACCTGCCAATATATAATACACTTGTTACCCTAATTTATTTAAAATTATCAGTTCGACGAAATTTAAGATTTATTAATTAGCAATTAAAAAAAAGAGATTTCAGAAGAAATAGAATAAAAATAATCCCTCTTGCGTGATCTGCTGTATATTTAGTTCTTTGGCAAGTTATATTTGAACCGGAAGTAGGCGTGGTGACTTCATATGCTTCCGGTTTCTATTCGGGAGAAATAAATTGGTAAACATTTCTCAATTTCTAATTAATAGAGTTAATTGAAGCACCAGAAGATTATGTATTAATGTTAAAATGTATGTCGACGCCGAAGAACTGCATCGCACCTCCGTTGCGAACAGGAAGTACGTTTAAACTACAGCAACAAAACGCCGGGGAATTATATCTACGCCTTTGTGCATTCTGCTAGAAATAACAGCCAAGCCTCTCTCACAAATCATTCACCATCATCTCAAAAGGAAATAAAAGATTGAAGACAATGGAGTCTTAAGTAAACTGAAAAGATTAAATCACGAGATGGTCGCTGCTGGACGGCAGAACATTATGATCATATGTTTACTCCGTAAACGTGAACCGGGGGGAGAGAAGGTAAACAAGAATAATGTCCATTGAAGCAATATAATTAAAAAAAACTAAGGCACCGAGCTGGCAGAATCGTTAGCGGCATTTCGTCCGTCTTTACGTTCTGCGTTCGAATTACGCCGAGGTCGATTTCAGGTCTTTCGGAATCGATAAACTAAGTACCAATGAATACTGGGGGTCGATGTAATCGACTAGTCCCCTCCCCACAGATTTCAGGCCTTGTGCTTTTATTAGAAAGGATCATCATCAT
>NW_021826424.1:0-12495 GCF_006345805.1 Octopus sinensis | reverse complement strand
CATATATATATATATATATATATATAATATGTATGTATAATAATATATATATTTAGATATATGTATGTATGATGTATGAAACACTCTGTATTATTGTATTTCAGTATTTAAAAACATCATTTGTTACAAGAGTGCTCAACTTCTTCAAATACTGCAGCTCTAGTTTTATTTCCCGTCTACATCATTCTATCTGTAAAGGATAAATAATTTCAAAACGATGCCACGTTTCTTAACCTACGAAGCTTACGACGGTCCGTTCGACTGCAAGGAATGAACGCTGTCTTTAAATTTAACTGTTTACTTCTTTCACCTCTTAGAACAACAAGCATAGTTACACCAGCTATAATGCTTCTACGACATAACTGTGACCAAGAATTAACTCGTCCATTAATCAATCTCGTTAGTACAAGATCGCTGTTACATCATCCATATTGAACGCTTATTGAACAATATTGCTGGAAGCGAGGTATTACTGTTGTTACGACATCGCTGTACTTATGACATTGCTCGTTACGACATTGCTCGTTACGACATTGCTCGTTACGACATTGCTCTCTACAAAATTAGTGAAGTTAATGTTAGTGAAAGCATCATATACAGTTACAAGTGGGTGGAGGGAGAGGGAGAACGAGAGCGAGAGAGAGAGTAGGCAGAGTAGAGGAGATTAAAGAGGTTATTATTACATTACTGTTGACATTGATGGCAGCGTTTACGCCTTACGGCTGGTAAATACGTTAGTAGTGTTAGTCAGCCAAGCTTTAACGATAATTATGGCGGAAGGCAGAGAGTATGTCGTCATTTTGTCAATTGGCTTGCGTAAACAACATGGCGGATAGATTAGATTAACAAGAATCTATAGAGAATATTTGTGTCACAGAAAAGGCATACATACAAACACACACGCATAACCACACACACAAACATACAAACACACACGCATAGCCACACAAACAACCATACAAACACACATGACAGATGGATATATATGTTATACACAGATATCTTACATATATATATATATATACACATATGCATATATATAATATATATATATATATATATATATATATATATATATATATGTATGTATACATCATACTTATATTATATATATATAGATATTACAATAATCATACTTATATATATAGTATATATATACATACCTATATGTATACGTATATATGATATATATATACATATATATATGTATTGCGTATGCATAATATATATATACAATATAAAATATATTATACATAATGTATATGCGTGTGAGGAGTCAATGTATATATTCATATTTTTATGTTTGTAGATTGCATGTTCATATAATATAATCATATATGCACCACACACACACAATATATATTATATATATATTATATATATATATATATAGATATATGTATAAAAATGTATAAATGTGTGTGTATGTCTGTGCGTACCAATAAGTATATATTTATACATAGAATACTTGCATATATATATGTGTGTGTGTGTGTGTGTGTATACACATGCATATATGTTTATAAAGTACATACATACTTGCATACACAAACGCACACTCGCTCGCATGTAAGGAAGACCCTGGCGTATAGGCTGCATCCAACCTTACACACATTAATGAGCACTGAACCGCCAAAAGCCAGTAGTTGCTATAGCAACTCAGTCAACCATGTTACACTATAAACATGGATCCATAATGATGTCAGATTTCCAATTTAAACCTGAAGCCTGAAGAAACATTTAAATATGAACTCCCCCTCCTCTCTCTGTATTTCGTCCTGTCTTTTCCTTTCTTTCTTTCTTTCTTTCTTTCTTTCTTCCATTCTTTCTTTCATTCTTTCTTTCTTTCTTTCTTTCTCACTCTCTTGTGTCACATTTAATCACAGAATATTTACATTTTCTCATTTCTGTTTCTTTACCTCCCTCACTCGCTTTCTCTCTCTCTCTACCTCTCCCCATCTCTACACATATAATACATACATGCATACATACGTACATACGTACATACATACATACATACATACATACGTACATACGTACATACATACATACATACATACATACATACTACATCATAACCTACATACGTCCGTACATACATACATACATACAATACTACGTACATACATACATACATACATACATACACACTACATACTTACGTACATACATACACACTACATACGCATACATACATACATACATACATACATACCATACATACATACTACATACAAACACACATACATACATACGTACACAACACACATATAACACATACATACATACATACATACATACATACGTCATATATACATACATACATAAGACGTACGTACGTACATACAATACATACATACATACATACATACATACATACGTACGTACATACATACATACATACATACATACTACGTACGTACATCATACATACATACATACATACACATACATACATACATACATACAAACACACATACATACATACATACATACACACACACACATACACATACATACATACATGCATACATACGTACGTACATACATACATACATACATACATACATACATACATACATACGTACGTACATACATACATACATACATACGTACGTACGTACATACATACATACATACATACATACACACATACATACGTACGTACATACATACATACATACATACGTACATACATACATACATACATACATACATACACATACATACATACATACATACAAACACAGATACATACATACGTACACACACACATATACACATACATACATACATACATACATACATACATACGTACATATATACATACATACATACATACGTACGTACGTACATACATACATACTACATACATACATACATCGTACGTACATACATCATACATACATACATACATACATACCCTACGTACATACATCATACATACATACACACCATACATACATACATACATACAAACACACATACATACATACATACATACACACACACACATACACATACATACAGACATGCATACATACTACATACATACATACATACATACAAATACATACATACATACATGCCGTACATACATACGTACATACTACATCATACCATACATCCATACATAACATAATTGCATACATACGTACATACTACATACATACAAAATAATATACATACATACATACATACATAATATATACTTCAGGCAGACAGACAGACAGACAGGCATCACTGCATAAACGTGCGTGTGTTTTCAGTGTATGCTTATATATGACAGCATTTATGTATGTGCACGACATACATAGACAGATATATAAATATATATATCTATATTTTTATATGAATGCATTGTAAATATATATGTATATACATATGTATAATACATATATGATACACACACATGTATAAAGATATACATATATATTACATATCTGCTTTATATCCATATATATAGATGATACATATATTGTATATAATATATATATATAATATATATAATATATATCTATATATATATCGATATAAATATATAATAATATATATATTATGTATGTATGTTAATATATATATGTATAATTCTAAAATCTTAAAGTATGTTGCACATTACTTCTCGACATTGTTGCGGATAGAGCTCCCCACGGACGTCTACAGTAAGAATATATCTACGAATATCGGATTATAAACATAAATATTGGTTGTTATTATTATTATTATTGTCTTTATTGTTATTATTATTTATTATTATTATTTATTATTATTATTTTGTTATTATTATTGTTCTTCTTTCTTCTTTCTTCTTCCTTCTTCTTCTTCTTCTTTCTTTCTTTTATTTTCTTCTTATTATTTATTGTATTATTATTATTATATTATTATATTGTTATTGTTATTGTTATTATTATTATATAATAATGCGGGGATCTGGCAGAATCGTTAGCACGCCGGACGAAATGCTTAATGTTATTTCGCCCGTCGCTACATTCTGAGTTCATATTCCGCCGAGGTCGACTTTACCTTCCATCCTGCGGAGATCGATGAAATAACTACCAGTTAAATACTGGGGTCGCTGTAATCGATTTATCCTGTCCCCCCCCAATATGTCTGGAATTGTACGAAAATTTGAAATCAAATTTTGTTATCTACAAATACTACTACTACTACTACTACTACTACTATTACTACTACTACTACTACTACTACTACTACTACTTCTGGTACTGCTACTGCTACTGATGCTGCTGCTGCTTCTACTACTGAATCGTTATGGTGTTGGATTCGTATAAGAATTAGGATCGAACAAAATGCACTTGAGGGATGTAATTTAGCCTTCTTACTCACTGCGTTTAAAATCCCCCGTTGAGGTCAATTTTGCTTTTCTAGTGCTAGGGTCGCTCTAATCGACCCTATGGTGCTTCTCCAAAAATAATGAGGTGTGTGTGTGTGTGTGTGTTTACTTATTGACATTATTCACTTGTTGTCCTTGTTTTTCAGCAATAACATCAACTGTGAACGAGCAGACTTTTGATCAAATGCATTCTAGCTGTGAACCCCACGACTTTTTCCTATGTACTAAGAACCAACGTCCACATTACTTCACGTCTCCTTTTTAAGACGGTATGCCGTGATTTTTAAGAGGGATACTTAGTTGCTGTTTCCACCATGTAGTGGAAACGTGGTTTAGTGATTAGGGTGTCGGACTTTAGATCGTAAGATTGTAGTTTCGTTTCTTGAACCAGACGGTGCTTTGCATTCTTCAGAGCAACACTTCATTTCACGTTATTCCAGTCCAAGCAACGAGCAAAGATGAAAAATTCTGCGACGGAACGATGTCTAGTCCAGTGGAGAAAATACACATTACAAAACCTGGAAACTGGCATTATGAGACTATATGACCCAGGAAGGTGTTTTAGCCATTTTCTTGTTATCTCCCATGTCAATCGACAATGTAGAACCACCACCGAGTCGAACATCCATCCCATTGGTTTGTACTATAAAGGAGATAGAAACGTAATCGAAATAGTTATATTACAGAGGAATATAATTGGATAATTATACGCATTCATCAACATAAACGTTGAGGAATTAGTCCCCAAAGGCTAGGTCAAAAATACCAGGGAATGGTATTTTGTAGCATTATTAAATCTTTTGTTAAGGTGGCGAGTTGGCAGAAGCTTTAGCACGCCGGGCAAAATGCTTTGTTTATCGACGTTTCGTCCGTCTTTACGTTCTGAGTTCAAATTCCGCTGAGTTTGACTTAACCTTTTATCGTTTCGCGGTTGATAAAATAAGTTCTAGCTGAGCACTGAATCGATGTAATAGGCTTATCCCGCCCTCAAAACCACTGGCCTTTTGTTGAAATTTGAAATCGTTCTTAGATTCTTTGTTTTACTTCTAATGTTCACATGTACTTGCTGTCAAATTTCCAGTTTCATACACCCAGATTCGATAAAATTAGTACCAGATTTAGTACAAAAATATTTGTTTTTTATTGTTGCTGTGGCTTGGCCTCAGGCCTTCATGTGCTTCTGAGGGGAATCTTCCGGTGATGTACCTTGTGTAAGCATCGTCTATGATGGCCTAAAATTCACCAATGCCTTGCGAATGGTCTTTGAAAGCCAGAAGCTCCGAATAAGTCCTCACAGACAGATAGACACACACATGCACACACACATTAAAACAATGCACACACACACACACACACGTACGTACACTCAGACACAGACAGACATATACATACATACATACACACAAACATGCATACATACATTTATATATACATACATAGTATATACATACATACATACATACATACATACATACATACATACATACATACATACATACATGCAGATGTACATACACATATACATACAAATATATACACATATTTAATAAGCCGAATTAATGTTTAAGCACTATAAAAATAGACACACCAAACTGAAAACCTACAGCATTTAACACATCGTTCAAATCCAATTTATTTTCCTCCCATTTATAACAGGATTGAATTAATGTTATTTCAAAATTTCATTATTATAGTCCACTGATGTTTCCACACTATGTACAAATATGATCCACGATATATGAATTACGTAATTTAAATGAGATAAATAATCCATTTCATCAGGATCTTTAATTTAAAGATATATCTTCATATATGTCTTATATATGTATTGTCAGCTATAAATTTCATAACATACAACCAGTATTTATCCTTATGCATCGAAAATGGGAACCGTAAAGCGAACTCAGATATCACAGCCAATTTTTTTCAGTTTTTTTTTTACTATTTTCCACAGGTAGAATAATGATAGAGTACATATCGAGAGGAAATAGGTAATAAGTAATAAATCAAATGATAAAATATGTAATATATTGTTGTGTCTGGGGAGAGTTATTCTCTTTTGGTGCCTTAAAATTTAACGTACTCACCGGTAAAATTTCCACTTATTTATTTTTTATTTTTCTAAAATTTTCGTTGCGTCTTGTAACCTCCGTTTCAATAGTTTTGACTCTGTCCGTTAACAGAGTCAAAACTATTGAAAAGTTTGCAAGACGCAACGAAAATTTTAGGGAAATAAAAATAAGAAATAAGTGGAAATTTTACCGGTGAGTATGTTAAATTATAAGGTACTAACAGAGAATGATTCTCCTCAGATGCAACAGAATATGCTTGAACACATGAACTCACATAAGGAATCTTGCAAACCAAATTCAAAAACGAAGTAATATATTACTTTATGACAATCTTACACGTGTTTCAGAAAAGATTATGGCCGTATTATGCTATTCGGGTCAGGTAAGCTTCCTAAATTCGTATAAAAGAGGAAGATATGGTCATGGAAAGAAAAAAAAGTTACATATATATATATATTCTTTTCTTTTATTCTTCTATTTTACTTGCTTCAGTCATTTGACTGTGGTCATGCTGGAGCACCACCTTTAGTCGAACAAATAGACTGCAGAACTTACTATTTGTAAGCCTAGTACTTATTCTATCGGTCTATTTTGCTGAACCGCTAAGTGACGAGGATGCAAATACACCAGCATCGGTTGTCAAGCGACGGTGGTGGAGACAAACACAGACACAAAAAACAAACATACATACATATACATATACGACGGGCTTCTTTCAGTTTCCGTCTACCGAATCCACTCACAAGGCTTTGGAAGGCCCGAGGCTAAAGTAGAAGACATTTGCCCAATGTGCCAAACAGTGGAACTGAACTATGAACCATGTGTGTGTGTGTGTATACACACACACACATAATTTCTATTCACCCATCTATCTATCTATCTATCTATCTATCTATCTATCTATCTATCTATCTATCTATCTATCTATCTATCTATCTATCTATCTATCTATCTATCTATCTATCTATCTACATACTTCTCTACCGATAGCTGAATCCATCTACATGCCTCTTTGTCTGTCTGTCAGTCTGTCGGTCTGTCTGACGGTTCTCTATGCCTGTTTATATCTAATTCTTATTCACATGGGTGTAAGGCCGTTACTTAAATGGAGCTCCCATTGTCTTCAACTATTGTCATTTAATAAGCATTTTTTAATATTTTGGTTTCATTATTTCAACTATTATTAATGGTATTTAAATGAAAGTTGACATTTTGCCTGTGGCATTTTCCTTTTTATACAAGTTAAAACTAAATTTTTTGCTGTGCCTTTTTCTTGTAATTTGCTTTCCGTTTAAAAGCTATGTATGCATGTTTGTGGGTGTATATGTGTGTGTCTGCACACGTGTGTGTATGTGTGTCTGTGTGTCTGTGTGTGGATATATGATAAATGTACGCACGTATGCATATATTTATATATATATGTATGTATGTATGTATGTATGTATGTATGTATGTATGTATGTATGTATGTATGTATGTATGTATATATATATATATATATATATATGAAACCAAAATATATGTCTATATATATAGACATTATTTTATATGTATATATACCATATGATATATGTGTGTATACATACATATATATATACATATGTATATTTTTAAGCATATATGATATGAATATATATATATATATATATATATGTATATATGTGTGTATATATATATTATATATATATATATACACGCATATATATATATATAAGTATGTGTGCATAGATAATATATATATATATATATATATATATATCTATATATATATATACCAGAGAATTCTCATAAACCTTGACACCAATGAGTGATAAACTAATAAAAGAACACGTTTTTCCCAAAGAACATGACATTAAATAATTTGATTCTTTAGTAAGTTTTTATTTAATATTCCATTCATAGATATTTTATTACGGGAATGGGAAGAGAGAGTATCAATAACATTATCCTTTGACAATTCTGCCATACTTGAAAGATGGATGAAGCAGGGTTGCGTTTCAATATCTACACAGTCTTTTGATGTATGTAAAAGAACAACCTTCGCTTAAAGTAATCTCCTCCAAATGCAAATAGAAATTTCTAAAGCTCGAAGATTTTGTGTTACCAATATTATCATTAAAGTCAGTCACGGCAGCTGTCTTCGCTGAAATAGGTTTTCTTTTTCTACATGGAGAAAAGGTGAAGACTATGTTATCTATCTATCTATCTATCTATCTATCTATCTATCTATCTATCTATCTATCTATCTATCTATCTATCTATCTATCTATTATCTATCTATCTGTGTGTCTGTCTGTGTGTCTGTCGTGTGTTGTGTGTGTGTCTGTGGTGTGTCTGTGTGTCTGTGTGTCTGTGTGTCTGTGTGTCTGTGTCTGTCTGTCTGTCTGTGTCTGTCTGTCTGTCTGTCTGTCTCTCTCTCTCTCTCTCTCTCTCTGTATATATGTATATATGTATGTATATATATATATACGACGAGCTTCCTTCAGTTTCCGTCTACCAAATGCACTCACAAGGCTATAGTAGAAGACACTTGCTCTAGGTGCCACGCAGTGGGACTGAACCCGGAACCATGTGGCTGGTAAGCAAGCTTCTTACCAACAGCCACCCCTGCCCTATATATTATTTACCTTCTGTGCTTCTATATGCATTTCTTTTATATGTTGAAGGCCACGGTATTATTTGTATAAGATGAAATGTCTAGAAACGTTGGGTTATATAAATATGCTGGAGGCGGCGAGCTGGCAGAAACGTTAGCACGCCGGGCGAAATGCTTAGCGGTATTTCGTCTGCGTTACGTTGTGAGTTCAAATTCAGCCGAGGTCGACTTTGCCTTTCATCCTTTCGGGGTCGATAATTAAGTACCAGTTACCAGCATGGGGTCGATGTAATCGACTTAATACCTATGTCTGTCCTTGTTTGTCCCCTCTGTGTTTAGCCCCTTGTGGGTAATAAAGAAATAGGTATTTCGTCTGTCTTTCAAATTCCGCCGAGGTCGACTTTCATCCTTTCGGAGTCGATGAAATAAGTACTAGTTGCGTACTGTGGTTGATCTAATCGACTGGCCCCTTCCCCACCAAAATTTCGGGCCTTGTACCTAGACTACAAAAGTCGTTGGCCTGAATTCTGATTTTTGCTCTCTAATCAATGATATATATATATATATATATATATATATATATATATGATAAAAATGGTAAGACAACAAAAGAGTGAAAGAGACCTCGATATTATGCAAATAGAGGAATTTATCTGTAAATGTAATATGTGACAATTATTCGGTAGCCATGATCTATCTATCTATCTATCTATCTATCTATCTATCTATCTATCTATCTATCTATCTTTCTTTTTCTTTTTTCTTTTTTTTTTTTTTTGTTCTTTTTTCCCTTTTACGATCCCTTTTGATCGAAAACCTACGCCACCTTTTTTTTCCTCCCCCAAAGAAAAGCTCTACCTTGTAACTTGTCCCATCTGTGTGCAGCCCTGTGTGGCCAATAAAGAAACTTATCTATATATATATATATGGTTTTCTATCCACCAAATTTAGTCAGGAAACTTTGATCGGCCCAAGGCTTCGAAGATACTTCGCCAGAATGCCACTCTTGGGACTGAACCCAGAAAAACACGTAGTTGCGAATCAAAATTCGTACCACAATATATATATATATATATATATCTATATATTAATATATATATATATATATATATATATATATATATATATATATATATATATATCTACTATATATAAATATCGACTTCACACCCTCTGTTTATACGTTTATATCTTTTTTTTTTATTTTATGAATTAGAAATCCGTGTATTGGCTTTATATACCAAACTGGTTCCTTACTAACTTGCCACCTTTATTCTTATTAGTTAATAGCAACATTGTGTAAGCCAATCAATGTTTATTGTTAATTAGATTGTTTCGTACAAAAATCACATTTGAATTTCCTTAATCAGACATCAAACTTCTTGATTCCGCGAGAAAAACATCAATTTTTCCAACATAGTCGTGTCTTAAACAGATTAATGGCGTGCAGCCTGCAAACTATTTTTCTGCTGAAAAAAATTCTGTTACCTGGCTTCTGTTTTTTTTTTGTGTGTGTGTGAGTATTTTTTTCTTATATTGTTTTCCTGTTTGCATTTTTGCCTATACATTCTCTCGAGAAATTCTATTTTCTTCAAATAATTTCTACTTCTTCCCTTCTAATTCTGTTATTAATTCTTTTTTATTCTCATCATGTGACATTCTTTATGACATTTTCAGAAAATTTTATTCTTATTATTTAGTTATTTATTTACAGAAATCTTATGTTCTTAAGCGATCTTAACCTTGCTAAGGCACTGAAAAATTAGAGTCAATTCACTAATTATTACATCTATATTCGGCACAAGGCCGGCAATTTTGAGGCGTAGAGGAAGGAAACGTATAATACACCGACATCTACTTTACTAATCTTTGTTTTCTCAACACCCCCGCAAAAAATGAAAGTCAATGTTTAACTGGGCAAAATTTGAGCTCAGAACGTAAAATGCTGGAACAAATGTCGCGAAGCATTTTGTCGGGCAGGGGTAAGGATGCTGCCACCTGGTTGCCGTGGTGGATTTTCTTATAATCCTTTCCACTACAGACATATGTACTTGAAATATTGTGGAAAAAAATCTTGTTGATTACATGGACCTCAGTGTCCAACTGGTAGCTATTCTATCGACCCCGAAAGGATTAAAGACCAAGTTGTCTTCAGTAGAGTTTGAACTCAGAACGTAAAGAAAAACGAAATGTCGCTAAGTATTTTGCCCGGGTTGCTAACGGTTCTGCCAACTCGCCGCCTTCAAATGGATTCTCTAGGAAATGGTTTCAAATTTTGGTACAGGAAAATTAGTTTTTGAGGGGAGCGAGAAAGCCGCTGGGTATTGAACTCATGACCTTACGATCGTGCGCCGAACACCCTAACCACTGAGCCACGCGACTTCACACACCGATGAGAATGGAGCGTGATGAAATACATACATACATACGAAGAATATAATACCTTTTAAGGGGCGTCTAATTTTACCTTCACGGTGTTACTCGATTTGCCAAGAAATAGCAGTCAAATCAGGCAAGAAACACGCCTTAATAACTTTAAAAAGTGAAGGATATATAGGATAATATAGGCAAAGCAGCGTCTAAACCTACGGGCATCCCTCGACCCGTTAAGAAAAGCGGTCAAATGTAACAAAAGTCATTCCCTGATATCTTTAAAAAATGTCGGATACATAATGTAGAGAGAGAGGGGTGGGTGGAGAGAGTATAGTGTGGTAAAAAGGACATAGTCACAGTGATAATGCTTTTTGATCTAAAGCTATTTGTGTAAGGGCAATCATGGTGTTAAACAACAACAACAGCAACAACAAAACAACAGTAGTGGAGCCGCAATGGCCCAGTCGCTCAAATTACGACTCGCGGTCGTAAGAATGCAGTTTCGATTCCCAGACGGGCATTGTGAGTGTTTATTGAGCAAAAATACCTAAGCTCCACGAGGCTCCGGTCGTAGGGGTGTTGAACCCCGCTGTACTCTTTAACCACAACTTTTTCTCACTCTTTCTTCCTACTTCTGCCACAAATCAGAGGAACCCACTATGGTGTGGTAAACTTTCAGACCCTAGTCTAGATTGCGAATCCTCTGTACCCCAGGATGGTCAGCTCTCCACCGTTAAACGCCACCGTTACGGAAGGGGATAACAACGTAGCTTTCGCGCCCGTGCAACCGCCAGTCTATCGCGTGTGGTGGGTGGATCTTCAAGTTGCCACACGCATTCTTAGTAGCTTAGAGTAGGCTCGAATTAGAGATTATTCTTTGTGGTTAATGGCGTGAGTTCTCATTGGAAGAAGAAGAAGAAGAAGAAGAAGAAGAAGAAGAGAAGAAGAAGAAGAAGAAGAAGAAGAAGAAGAAGAAGAAGAAGAAGAAGAAGAAGAAAGAAGAAGAAGAAGAAGAAGAAGAAAACAGCAGCAGCAGCAGCAGCAGTTACAGTAACATCATCACCAGTATTCCTACAACCTCCACCGTCACCCCTACCGCC
>NW_021826423.1:0-7500 GCF_006345805.1 Octopus sinensis | reverse complement strand
CATTCTAACCTCTTCAAAATGTCTGTAACATCATAGATGCGTAGTTTCTTTTACTTTCTGTTATTTCAGTCACTGGAAGGCGCCGCACTGAAGGATTTAGTGGAACAGATCGACCCCAGTACTTATATTCTAAAGCCTGGTGGTACTGATTCTATCACTTTCTTTTACTGAATCGCTAAGTTTTCTGGGCGCAAACCAACAAGCAGTACTTGTCAAGCAGTGGGGCGTGGTGGGGTGGGTATCAAACATAGACACAAAAGCACACACACAAACACATATGTGTGTGTGTGTATTCTTTTATTCTTTTAGATGTTTCAGTCATTTGACTGCAGCCATGCTGGAGCATCGCCCTATATATTTTTATTTTCATTTTTATAATTTTTATCTTTATTCTGTTGGCTTACTGCCAACAGGGGAGATCGTAGGTGGTCACACGACATGCTTGAAATGTCAGCCTAATCCCAGGACAGAATCTTTAAAAGGGAAGGACACATTGAATGATGTAGTCCTAAATACAGTCCGTGGGTGGAAAAAATGGAATGGCTATAGTCGGAATACGAATACTTTTGATCGTAGATGTTGCTCAACTGAGTTGATGTGAGGATGAAATAAGAGGAGCCGCAGCACCAGCATCAACATCAACAACAGCAGTAACGATAACAACAACAACAGCATTAACAACACTAACAACAAAAAAGAAACAAGAGCAACGACAACAACAACGACAAAGGCGCCGGAGTGGCTGTGTGGGGAGAAGTTTGCTTCCCGACTACATGGATTCGGGTTCAGTCCCACTGCGTGGCAAATGCCTTCTGCTATAGCATCGAACTGACTGAAGCCTTCTGAGTGGGTTTCGTAGACGGAAACTGAAAGAAGCCCATCACATACACACACACACACACACACACACACACACACACACACACACACAGACGCACACACACACATATACATATATATATATATATATATACATACATAAATATCATGTCTTTGTGCGTATGTGGGCGTGGGTGTTTGTGTCTGACCCCACCACTACCTGACAACCGGTATTGGTGTGTTTACGTCGCCGTAACTTAGCGGCTCAGCAAAAGTCGTATGATAGAATAAGTACCAGGTTTAAAAGCAAAAAAAAAAAAAAATTTTAACTCCCAGGTTCGATTCATTCAACTAAAAAATCCAATGCGGTGCCCCAGCATGGCCGCAGCCTCATATCTGAAGCAAGTAAAAGATAAAAGTGACCGTAACACCAAAGAGAAAACTAACATCAACTCCAATAACAGCAACATCCATAACAACAACAACCATAACAACATGGCCAGCCACCATAACAACAACAATAAAAACTACTAAAAAATATATAATAAAATATAAATGACAGAATAATCAGCTCAGCCGCTGAAAGTGAATGTTTCAGAATTTCCAATTATTTTGAGATCGATAATCATTATAGATTTATGATTGTATGTTGCCTACGGTCATTAAAAGTAGAACACTGCTGTGTCTAATCACACCTGACCACTCCGCCGATGATTCACACACCACTCATATCTAGTCAAACAGGAAGAAGGGGAAATATTGAGAAATAGTAGTCAAATCTCCCTCAAATCATTCTGTACAGCCTTGGAAAATGGAGGGATGCGTTTAGATTTTTTAAAATCTTTTATGCTTGTTTCAATCATTTGATTGCGGCCATGCTGGGGCATCGCTTTCAAGGATCTTTAGTCGGATGAATCGACACCAGTACATACATTTCTTTTTAAGCCTGTCGGTCTCTTTTGCAGAATCGCTAAGTTACTGGATGTAAACACACTAACACTGGTTGTCAAGCGGTGGCGGAGGAACAGACACACATACACACACACATGTATATACATGCAACGGGCTTCTTTCAGTTTCCATCTACCAAATCTTCTCCTGAGGCTTTGGTCAGCCCGAGACTACAGTAGAAGACTACAGCCTCTGTCTATAGTATCATAGAAGGCTATAGCCTCTATAGCCACAGTCCTACTGCATGGCTCAAGGTGCCACGTAATAGGACTGAACCTAGAACTATGTGTTTGGGAAGCAAGCTTCTTGCCACACAGCCACGCCTGCTCCAGTTGTCTCTGGATGTAGGACGCTACTGTCTCTAATCCCATCTGACCACACCTGATCACACCTGACCACACCTGTACCAATTCGCGCGTCCCTGGTAATCATTACAGTGAACACAGTAATTACTCTCTCGACTCCTAGGATTCGCAGGGCCCACTACACAGTTTCCATGGCGCATAAGGGACCGAGATGTCAACCTTCCCTCTGAACGGGGCACCAGTCCATCGCAGAATTACTCGTTTATAGCTGAGCGGGCAGGAGCGATGTGGAATGAAGGCTTTTGCTCAAGAACACAGTGCATCGTCCCGGAAGAAATAATAGAAATATTTAGAAATAACTGCCAAATCTACTTTAAATCACTCTGTACAGTCTTGGAAAATGGAAGGATACATTTAGTTTTATGATTGCATACTGACTGTTTCTGAAAGTAGAATACCGCGGTCTCTAAGCACACTTGGTCACACCTGACCACACCTGACACACCTGACCACACCCGGCCACACCTGTAATGATTCACGCATCCTACTCAATTATTTCTAGTAAAACAAAAGGAAACAGAAATATAATACTTAAAAAATAGTAACCAAATCTCCCTCAAATCACTTCGTATAGTCTTGTTTAATTATCTGAATTTTATCATTTACAATATCTAATACATAAATTTGAGCCGAGGCAAAACAACAATAACAGTAAAAATAGACGTTGACAACGTCTCTCCATCCCAGCAAATGAAAATATTAATAAATAGTCGTGAAGGTGCCTAGTCTAGGGCTTAGGGTGATCGGCTCACAGTCATAATGTCATGGGTTCAATTCTTGGACCGGGCAGTGCTTTGTGCCCGGTCTATTCAACCAAAAAGTGAGTACAGCCGAGGTCTAGTGTAATTCTCCCTCCCTCCAACTGTACAATCTTTGTCGCGCCGCTAAGTCATGGGTGGGAGAGACGGGAGAATGTCTATGTCTGCTCGCAACTACACAGGCACCTAAGACAATTAGTGAAAGCATGGTATATGTTATTAGGTCATGTTCGTTCATGAGTCACAATATGGCCAGGTTTCAATTGTGATTTGCAGATAATCCTTCGTAGAGAATCGTTTATTATTTATTTATTTATTTATTATTTATTTATTTTTGAAAAAGGAAGATCAGATTCGTGACTGTTCTAATAAATAGGGTAACAGAAAGAATGATTCCTTTCAAGGTTATATTGTGGCCCGATGGCCAGTCATTGTTAGGGAGATAATCATTTCTTGATAAATCATGGGGTGGGGGAGGAATTTTGAATTGTAAATTAGAGACAAAAACATACGTACAATGAATATACATACTTACATTCCGTTTCCTTTTTGTTCTTTGCGTGTGGGTTTTTTTTTTTTGTTTTTTTGCTTACTCGTTACAGATATTAGTCATAAGGAACCATGGACGAAGGGTGTGCTGAAAAGTTCTGGGCTCTGGGTAAAATAAAATCCAAGAGGATCAATCAAGTATGGTTTTTAATGTAACATACTTCCCTCTCAGATACACTCACTTATCGCAGCGGCCCTTCAGTTTCACCAAGCCCTGTAAAAGAACTCGAAAAGTTGAAACTCCAACCAAGCCTATCGTGACACCCTTAAAGCCAGAAACATTTCAGTACCCCCTCGTATAGCATACTTATTTGAAATCGTCGACATGACTTAACCTGAAAAAAATTAATTAAACGAAATTAAACCTACGCACTTTGCCTTTTCTCTCCGCTGTTTCTCGGCGGATCCGACCTTCTTTATACACCATTCTCTTCTCAACACTCTGATCTCCAGAAACACTCATGTGTCAAGTAGAACAAGCCACTCTTCTTTCTCTCTCTCTCTCTCTCTCTCTCTTTCTCTCTCTCTCTCTCTCTTTCTCTCTACGACGGCCATACTGACTAATTAACATTCCAGAAATAATTACGGTTATGCAGTTGACTTACTGACAATGACACGGCACCTCCATATCACATTTTATTTGGCGTTGCGCACTTCAAAGACTTCACCACGTTGACAAGATTCCTTGAACACTGAAACCTGAACGGGTTCACAAATTACTGCCACAAGCTGATGTGCACTTAAGCTTATAACCGAAAGGATTTTTTTTTTCTCTTTCCTTCAGGTTTCAGAACCTACTTATAGAAAGCTATACACCAGTGCTTGTCAAAGTGGACCGGTACCGTTTCTTGAACTGATGAGGTCGACGGAAAACTTGAATGCGGAGTGCTGACAAGGACGGCAATAAGACTACTCTAATTTTCAAAGATATTCTCGAATTTCATTCTGTGTGAATATCTGGTAACATTGGTAGTCAAAGTAAGGCGGAGAGCTGGCAGAACCGTTAGCACACCGCGCAAAATACTTAGCCGTATTTCGTCTGTCTTTACATTCTGAGTTCAAATTTCGCCGAGGTTGAACTTGCCTTTCATTCTTTCGGGGGTCGACAAAATAAGCAGCAGTTAACTACTGAGGACGATGTAATCGATTTACCCGCCTCTTATGAAATTGCTGGCCTTGCGCCAAAATTTGAAACCAATATCAAAAATGAAACCGTTTAGACCTTGAGGAGTATTTAACTCCTGTTTCATTCATATCAAACCATCACGCAGTGTGCAAGAAATTAAACCATTCGCTCTTCTATGAATAGTTGTCGTTTCATGACGTGATCCAGATGAGAGTGAAATTATACACACACAACTTACGTCTCCCCCCTGGAGTGACCTTCTACAACAGGGTACATTCATTCATTGATGCTAGGATAGGTAAGGTACTCTTCCTCATTAGCTAACTGCTACCAGACATGTATATGCATATATACGTATGTATGTATGCATATACTTTCATTTATAAATATATGTATATATACACTTATGTTCATATAGGAACTATTTAGGAACTATTTCTCCACTTTTGTTTCATACATGCATATAATAAACACTCATACACACATATATATATATACATATAATATATATATACATATATATATATATACATATATATATATACATATATACAAACATATATATATATATAAGCACACACACACACACACTCATACTCTTTTACACTTTAACTTGTTTCAGTCATTTGACTGCGGTCATGCTGGAGTACCGCCTTTAGTCGAGCAAATCGACTCCAGGGATTATTCTTTGTAAGCCTAATATCTATTCTATCAGTCTATTTTGCCGAATCGCTAAGTTACAGGGAAGTATACACACCAATATCGGTTATCAAGTGACATTGGTGGAGACACACAGAGACACACAAACATATACATACACATACATACATATATATATATATACGACGGGCTTCTTTCAGTTTCCGCCTACCAAATACATTCACAAGGCTTTGGTCGGCTCGAGGCTATAGCAGAAGACACTTGCCCAGAACCCAGACTGAACCCAGAACCATGTGGTTGGTATGCAAGCTATATACATAACTGAAAAAATTGGGAGTCAACAAGAAGGAGTAAGGTTGGACATGTATTTTCAATCGCTACACCTGTTTCTACGCAACGTAGTTCTCCAAGCGTTCAGGTACTTGATAATTGCAACCGTTTCCCTGCATTATGAGATCTAGCTGTGTTTCCTCAGGCGATATGTAAATATTGTCTCCTAAGTTCAAATTCTCGGCTTCAACAACATCCCCTTTGTCTGTCGTAGTAGCCACCGAGTTTACCAAGATACGTTGTTGATAAAGGACGAGTTTTTCAATTATCTGTTCATACACGACAGAAGCTCAAACGCAAACATGGAATTACTATATTACAACTAATAGATAGCACAGGGAGAAATCTGAAGGTGGAAGAGCTTTATGCTGTAATCTACTACGTTCTTAATAGAATATACATGACTATGTAAGTGTGTGTGTGTATGTGTGTTATATATATATATATATATATATATATATATATACCCACACATAACTATATATATATATAGATATATATATATATATATATATATATATATATATATATACATATATATATACAATACCACACACATAACTAATATATATATATATATATATATATAATATATATATATGTTGTGTGTGTGTGTGAGCATTTATTATATGCCCAAAAGTGGAGAAATAGTTCCTTAATTACTTTATATATGAACATATGTGTATATATACGTATATTTATATATGAATGTATATACATACATATGTACATACATACACACACACACACGCATACATACATGCACACATCCACACTCACACTCACACGCACATACAGTTTTTTAAACAGAATATACCATACATATATATATAAACAAACACATGCACACACAAACACATGCACACACACACACGCACATACACACACACAGACGCATACACACACACACACACAAAAAAATCACTAAAACACAGGACTTGTGTAAAGGAAAGATAAAGAAGAAAGATTGATTGACATGTATGCGCACGCGCGAGTGTGCTCGCGGAAATAGACACACACACACACACACATACACACACGTATACACCACTGAACGCGATGAGATCCTCTATAAACCCGCAACTCATAACTCACAACAACCACAACAACAATAACCTAACAACAAAACGTAGAAGACAGGCGATCGACAAAAGTCTCACCTGATTCACACACAGATACAAAGAAACAATCAATCAATCAATAATTACCAATTATCCTTCCTGTACCGTAGGTCTTTGCAATTCATTAATCAGCTTATCAATATGAACCCCCTCGATTGATCGCCAGCCTTTTTAGCGCAGGGTTTATGTTTCACCCACTAAGCACTTAACGCCCTTTCTCACCTGAATCAATCACTGCTTCTCCCTCCTATTGCCCTGCACTGATACAAACCTCACATTTCATATAAACTTAGTAGTGATCTGCTCGAAGTGTTCGTTTTAATTGGAACAAAAGAATGAAAGAATGAATGAATGAATGAATGAAATATGTTGCCTATTTATTGGCACTTCGGGTTTGAACACGAACGTTTAACATAGTAAAACGACGCTAAAAGCCGTATGGCAAAGGCTCATTTAGTACACACCCGCATTACACATACGCACACACACACACACACACACACACACACACACGTGCACACATACACACACATATGTAAGAACAAACGAAGCTACGAAACATAAATTTTTGGTTTATTGCAATTATCTATGTTTGTTTTATTATGTGCAAACGCACTGGTGTATAAGCATTATAGATGTATAATACGTGTGTGGTGGTGGTGGGGGGGGAGTTTTCAAGAACCAGTATATCGATTGTTCTTTGTTCGCTCTTTTTAAGAATCGACTTCACTGTAATGCGAGAGGGCCATAAGCAGTGGCGCAGGCAATCCGAAAGGAAGGGGAGCGACCGCTCCTCAGAGCACATTTTTCAAAACTGGCGC
>NW_021826422.1:0-12954 GCF_006345805.1 Octopus sinensis | reverse complement strand
CACACAGAGCTGTGGTCAGTCCGAGGCTATAGCAGAAGACACTTGCGCAAGGTGCCACGCAGTGGGACTGAAACCGGAACCATGTGTTTTGGAAGCATGCCTCTGACCACAAAACCACGTATATTTTTATATATATATATATATATATATATAACATTCAAATAAGCAGAAAATGGAGAAACCTTTTGATCAACAGATTAACCAACATCGGTTAACTATTTTCTTATTACAAAACATAACATAACATTTCTTACGCCCGTTTCGGCTGCCTATCGACTTCATGCTTCACACTTCAAAATGATATCATTCTAATGTATTGATCAATCTGGCCACATCTCGAGGCCCTGTTCTTTCCTCTTCCTTCTTTTATTTTATGTATTTGTATTCTCTCTGGTGAATGATGAAGCTCAATGTACTAGATCGAATGTGCTACAAAGATGACGAATATTATTTTAGGAATTTTCTTTATCAGCACCGACTGACATAGGAGGTCGAAACGGCCGTAAAAACATATATTATGTTTTGTATTTTAAAATAATTAAACCATGTTGTTCAATTTGTTTGTTTGTTGATCAAAAGTTTTCTCCATTTTTATTTAAACTTTGATTCCTGATAAAATTCTGTTTATTCAGTTATTACATGTAAAATATGAGCATAGTGTGAATGCAAGCTCATGCCCAGAGTTGACATATGTAAATGATACCGGTAGTAAGAACAGATATTATTATCCCTTAGATGGTTATCCCAACCGCCAACTCTGCTTACCATATATTATAATATATATATATATATATATATATATACATATATTTTTGTATATATCTATATGTGTGTGTGTATATATGTATATATTGCAACATTAATATTGATAGTCTACTTCAAGTTTCGCCCTTGGCCGTTCATGCTTTGGCTGACCAGAGAAAACTTCAAAAAAGTATAAAGAGAGAAGAGAGAAAGAAAGACAGACAGAGAGATGAGCGGGAAGATACCTTCATTGATAGGTGTGTGTGGACGTCTATTTCTTTAAATAAATGACATATTTTTTCTGGCATATATGGCTTCCAGAGTTCTTGAATTGTTAAGCATGCCCCAGCTATTGTTTGGCAGTCGATTTGCTTTAATTCACTCCAAAGGCGCAAGTATTGTTGTGCAGTTACGATGCTCCTGTTTTGTAAGCACGCAGCTCTAGATTCTGCTTCATTGTGAGAGATATTGCACATGTATCTTCAATGACATCCCGGGTTCGACCCGTGTCCTGTGAGTGAATATGCTGGACAGAAATTGTGTGGAAGCCTCTAGTAGGCAAATATATAAATCAGATAGGATTGTAAATATATATATATATATATAAACAATTAATTAAATACAGAAATAGAATTGACAACCTAACAATTTATTTATACTATAATATAATATATTATATTATAAAAGAAAAAAATACCAACAATTTCTTTCGACTTATATTCATGTTGTGTGTGTGTGTGTGTGTGTGTGTGTGTATGAAGGCGCGTGGCTTAGTGGTTAGGGCATTCGACTCATGATCGCAATGTCGTGAGCTCAATTCTCGGCGACGTGTTGTGCTCAAGACACTTTATTTCACGTTGCTCCAGTCCACTAAGCTGGCAAAAATAAGTAGTACCTGAATTTCAAAGTGGCCAGCCTTGTCACACTCTGTGTCACGCTGAATCTCCTTGAGAACTACGTTAGGGGTACACATGTCTGTGGAGTGCTCAGCCACTTGCACGTTAATTTCACGAGCAAGCTGTATCAGCAAGCGTATCAGCTGGGACCCTAGTCGTCGTAACCGACAGAGAGCTCCTTATATATGTGTGTGTGTATATATATATATATATATATATATATGTATGTATGTATATGTATATAGATATATATGTATATAAATGTGCGTGTGTCTTTGTGGCTGTCTTTGCCTCACACACACGCCGCTTGACAACCAGTATTGGTTTGTTTACGTCTCCCATAACATCAGCGGTTCGGCAAAAGTGACAAACAGAATAAGTACCAAACTTTAGAGCAAACAAGTAATCTGATCGATTTGTTTGATTAAAACCCTTCAACGCAGTGCTCCATCATGGCTGCCATCCAATAACTGAAAAAATGTAAACAATAAAATACTTTTACGCCAATAAGCACACACGTTGCCTTAATTTTCGAAAACAAAAATTAGTCACATTTTTAACTTCGATGAACGATTATTTCCTTTCGTTTTTCTTAAGATACACTCATATTGATTAAATTACTTTCACCTGAAATACCTCTGCCTTTTCCTTTCCCACCTCCTACTTGAATTCTATATTTTCAAATAAATAAACTGAGCAGATATTTATTATTACACTTGTTAACATACAAACAGACCACCGTTGTCTGTATATATAGCCGGTCACATGACAGAACCAACTATAATAATACGACGAGGTCTGAAATGGAACCTGCGTTCACCTGCGTACTCCCAGCTTTTAAACATTTCGCTTTATTTAAGCTTTTTTTACGTAGAGACTTCAGCCACCGTATTAATCTCCTTCAAGTCCAGCACGTAGCAAATCTCTTGATATAATATTTGCCCTCACATATGTTCTTGCAGACGTTGAGGCAACGTTTACGGTTCATTGTTAAATCTGAATAGATAAGTGAAAGGCTGATGGGACTCGACCTCACGTCTACTTCTGCATATCTCCGTGTAATTAATTCCCCAAGATATACGTCACGTTTTCCCTATAATATGCACTCGCCGTATTAATCTCCTTATACCACAAGCACGTATCAAATGTTTTGATATCGTTTTAATCCTTGCATATACACAGCAGCTTGAAGCTATATTTGAACATTCTACAGTGAAACGTTATATATGAACAGTTATTTAATTACTAACCTGAAAGAATTTCAGCTCCGGAAGAGGAAATAGGTTTAGGTAGTCTCCAAAGAATACTAAGAAAGACAATGTTAAAATGGAAAAGAGAAAACAAAACGACGCGTATAAATCACAAACAGAAATAGGGCGAATATTCATCGTTTGCTGTTGTTTTTCTCTTTAACAACACAATAGAAGAATATGAGTTGACCGTAAACGAATTATTCCCTATGAAGCAACATATGGTATTATTCGCTTGTTTTCTTCTCTGTTCTCTTTATAGGAATTTTTATTTCCAGGTCAGGCAGATTTAGGCTGAGCGTACCACGTGATTTCACTTTGTTTACGATCTAAGAGGTGTGTTTGAAAATATGAAAGTAGAGTTATGCAGCATCAAAGACAATAAACATTTATCTCTCACGTACATACATAGCACTTGAAAACAACACACATACACACAACACACTCATATACACAATGTATGCACATACACATATAGACTACATAAAAATATGCTCATGAAGGAATAAATAACTTAATATATGCATATATAGAAATAAATAATCACACTACATATATATATATATATATATGCCTGTGTGTATTGATAGGTATAAGATTATGCGCATATATAAACATATATATATATATATATATATATATATATATATAATCACATACGACTATGAACCAAAACAATGCAAGTTTATTTTATCTAAGCAAACTACTTAAAAACAAGACCACGCAATTATTCAGTTGAGAGTTGGTGCTAAAACGTAGCATCTGTGTGAATCAAATAAATAACATTCAGAAAACTATTAATATTTACTTCAAGCTACCTAAGGTTTCGGTGAATATTCACGTCGTCAGCCGCTGTTGAATAATTGATAATTACAGGTTTAAATCATGATGTAACATAGAGTTGTTGGCAGCATATATTGTCAATAGCAAGCGGCCAGAAGCGGAATAAATTGTGAAACAGTCAGTTTTTATATAAGCGAGAAATAATGTCTCGAAAATATAGTGAGTACTATTTTTGCAGCTTGGTTGTACAAGATCTCCATTGCAGCTAACGCATGAGCTCAGGCAAATATTAGTTCATCAGTTAATCCATGTCTGAATTTGTGAATTTATCTTTTAATATTTTATTTTTCATCTGTATCTATAAATGTCTATTCCTATGTAAATGCGTGTAGCTTTCTATCTAATCGTGTGTTTGGTGTGTGTGTTTATTGTCCTCGTGTTTGCGTGTTTATTCACCTGTTCAGTAATACATCTCTATATATCCACACACATGCAGGCATACATATATATAATATGTGTGTGTGTGTGTGTGTGTGTAACATATATACACGTGTGTGTATTTTTACGTAGGTGACTATCTGGCCCAGCGCCAAATCTTATCACATTCGAAAGTCTACATGGATAAATTAATCTAATTCCATGTTTAGACTCATTAATCCTTCCTAAAATCAATTAGGTAAATTTAGAAAACCTATTTTAGGTTCCATTAATTTAAAAATTATTCAAACGCCATTTTAGCATTATGAGATAATCGCAGATTGGCAAGGAAGCGGTTTAATAGCATAGAATATAAAGTTATTTGCAAATCCATTCAGTTTCTTATATTTCAGTTTTATCTCTTTACCACCCAACCTTGCATCCAAAGGGTTTAATGTTTGGTAGTTCTTTCTCTATCATTAATTACGCTGATATTAGATATAATACATGCCCGAAAATTTATTGCTATTCCGTGAAACCTGTCTGAAGTAAGGTATAGTCCTGATAAGTTCCTCAATGTCTCCACGGATATTACAATGGAAGAAAACTGTGAGTTTCGGGTATTTTTCCATTAAAATTAAGGCATTTGTAGTGACAAGTGCCTGAAAACAAACTGAGATTCTGAAAATGCCCCGCTCTCTGAGGACTATTAAAAGATATCCTTAGAGAATTTAGACAAATAATTCAGTGGTTCCCAAAGTGGGCAGTATTGCGCACACACACACATACATTCTAGGGATGGTGGAAAGTTCCAAGAGGGACGTTGATGAAAAGTGGGGCGATAATGGGGTAGCGATTCATGTAAAAACAATCAAATAATGGGTTCATTACGTTAATTTTTATTTGTGAAATGTAGTTGCTTCGAATTTGCTTCAGAAACGGGTCTGTGTTTGAGATGGTTAGTTGGGATGGGGATGTCACGAGGGCGGCAACCCGAAAAAGTTTGGGAACCACTGCAATAATTGCAGTGAACACCAATACGAAATTTCCTAAATATTTTAGTCATATGATTTACTAAATAATCCAACAAATAATTTCACGATAAATAAAAATTGCGATATATACATTATATAAACACTTTTCGACAGTATTTTTAAAAAATGAAGTGAATAACATTAGCAGATGGACTCCTAAAATCTCTACCTGTATTGATGGACTTCCAATAATCTCTTCCCATATCTTTCAGGTGCACATGTTTATTATACTAACGGTTTAGTAGAAAGTAGATTTAAAACTAAAGACAACACAAGCAATGCCACAATAGCGCAGACGCAGAGAAAGAAAATTCTTTTTTCGTTTAAATCCCGTTTTGCGTAGAGTAAACCATTGCGTTTACTTTGTCGATGAGAATTCTAGTCTATGGAAGATGCCAGTGAATTTTCTAATAAAATATTTTTAAAAAAACGGAGTCTAAAAGTTTTGCATTAAGAATTTTGCTGCCTCCGGTCAAGAATAAATGAAACAAGACGTAAAACCATCAACACAATCAGTTCTAAACCATCATCGCTGTGTTCTTGTAATGATTCTACTCCTTATGGCTCCAGTGTAAAGTGCCTTAATAAAGCATTGATATTTTGAGTCGAGAACTCTTCAGCTGGTGAGACAGACAGAAATTATATCGGTATTACGTCAATAAACACTAGAATCTGCGACAGTTATTCGCCTTCCAACATCCAGAACACAAAGGAAATCAAATGATTCTTAAATTCTTAACATGTTCATCAATAACTCTTAAATGTTCAACTGAATTGTTACCTGCAAAGTTTGGCTGTAATTTTCAAACACGCCTTATACGAGAAGATAGACGTCGATAAGCAGAAATACAAACGTATATACACGCACATGTGTGTGTGGGTGTGCGAGCTCACGCGCATGCAAATATCAAATACACATATAGTATGTGTATATGATATACCGACAAGTATATATACATATTCTATTATATATAAATAATACACATATATATGTGTGTGTTTGTGTCGCGTGTATTTATATATATATGTGTGTGTGTGTATGTAATAATGGGCAAATATGTATATATGTACGTGTGTTTATGACTAATTATACATGTATGTACGCGTTTGTATGTATGTTGGTATAGTTGTATAATGAGAGAGAGAGAGAGAGACAGACAGACAGATGTTAAGATGAACATATGAAAACACAGACGATTAAGAAACTATATTACATATTGTCTGGGAGATACAGAAGCAGATGTGGAGACAGATATAAAAGGGAGAGAGATAAAGAGACGGGAAACTGATAGCCTCAAGACAGTGCAGCAGATATACGGACAGAAGAACATACAGACATATCAGTGTGTAGCGGGTTTAATACACAGACAGACATACATTTATATATGTACATGTGTGTGTGTATAAATTCATGTACGACTGAAATTGTTATGTTTAGAACACAGCGTAGATTCTCATCATCCAGACAGCTTCTAATGTAGAGGTTAAGTAACAACTATACTAAGTACTGTATTACTAATTAAAACATACCGAGAAAGTGTCGGAGAGACCGAGACAAACACAAGTTTGCTTTATTCCTCCCTACGTACGCTTCACCATTGTGGTTGCATGGGTCCCCAATGCCAATGTGCCAAGTATCATCCGATGCTACATCAGCTCGGATCATCAGGAAACTATTTATTGCACTCTAGCTATATGTAATACATTGTAGTAAAATCTTCCCTGATGAAGCATCCTTCTACCCTTGGAACGGTTCCAATCAGTTATAATGGTGAAACGTACATAGAAACTAATAATATAAACGTGTGTTTATCTTAATCATTCAGATATATATATATATATATATATATATATGTATATATATACATATATAATATGATATAATATAATATAAAGTAGATGGGGAGTGAGAACACAGAAAACTCAATTTATTTACCTAATAGTCAATTTCATGTCGCCTACGCACGTTTCAATTTTTCACCTTCATTCATATTTTATAATCAAAATTGCATTATGAAATTAAAAGGTAAAAAACTCTTCAGAGCAGAAATTGGCATATATTCATTTACATCCTAATGGATAGAAAGTTCAATGAACTTTGCATCCATTAGGATGTAAATGAATATATGTCAATTTTTGCCCTGAAGAGATTTTTACCTTTTAAATTCATGATGCAATTTTAGCTATAAAATATGAATGAAGGTGAAAAATTGAAACGTGCGTTGGCAACATGAAATTGTCTATTAGATAAATAAATTGATTTTTTTGTGTTCTCACTTTCCATTTTCTTTACGTGTGTGTGTGTGTGTGTGTGTGTGTGTGTGTGTGTGTGTGTGTCCCCAGTTTTGCCGAGAACAGCATTGTATTTCATTTTCACGCCAGAAACCTCACTTTGGATCTCAGCTCAACGACCAATGTTCTCATGCGATGGTCAGAGACTTGAAACACACACTGTACTTTTAAACACACACACACACATACACACACATACACGCCACCTTCTCATTGATATATTGAGCCAAGGTTTCTTCAACTGATGATATAAAAACAAAATAAATGTGTTTCGGCCTTAAAAGCAGTAAAATCTTAAAAGCAGTAAAATCTAAAACACACAAAAAGCAAATCACACCTTTGTTTAAATAAATCTGAAGGTGCAAGGCAAAAAATATTGTACAATGAACTGCCGCTCATTAATACGCCACTGCTGTCATCAATGGGTCTCATAAATGTCGATTATACCTAACAGAGAAAAACATCTAACGGAAACCATCAACACATTCTCGCTTGCACGCGCATCATATATACACATATCCACATACACACATGAGCTATATTTCCTCATGCTTCTATGTAGCCTCTTCCCAATGTAACAAAATTTATACACATATACATACGCATACATACATCAGTAGTCATCCATTGACTGTATTTATATCTTTACTACCCACAAGGAGCTAAACACAGAGAGAACAAACAAGGACAGACAAACGGATTAAGTCGATTATATCGACCCAGTGTGAAACTGGTACTTTATTTATCGACCCCGAAAGGATGAAAGGCAAAGTCGATCTCGGCGGAATTTGAACTCAGAACGTAACGACAGACGAAATACCGCTAAGCATTTCGCCTGGCGCGCTAACGTTTCTGCCAGCTCGGCGCCCTATCATCCATTAACTGTATACGGTCGGAGTATAACGCTCAGGTTCGTAATGTCGTGCGTTCGATTCCCGGTGGAGTGTTGTATCTGTGAGCAAGACACTTTATTCCTCATTTTTCCAGTTTACTCAGCTGACAAATACAGGCTGTACCAGTAATTCACATTTTGTACTACACTGATGCTTCTTGACAACTACGTTATGGGCATACGTGTCTGTGGAGTGCTCAGCCACTTGCACATGGAACACTCGTCATCGTAACCGACAGAGTGGCACTTTAGCTTTAGTTCAAAACAGCCTCGGGAGCAGACATACAAGCACATTCACAATACATATTAGGGAATGACATGTTTTTGCCTACTCACACACAAACACACATTGTACATATAATAGATACACACACACACACAGGCGACTACTTTGGCACAATACCCATACAGATATTTTTTTCTTTTATTCTTTTCTTTCTTTTTCTTTTACTTGTTTCAGTCATTTGACTGCGGCCATGCTGGAGCACCGCCTTTAGTCGAGCAAATCGACCCCGGGACTTATTCTTTTTGTAAGCCCAGTACTTATTCTATCGGTGTCTTTTGCCGAACCGCTAAGTGACGGGGACGTAAACACACCAGCATCGGTTGTCAAGCAATGCTAGGGGGACAAACACAGACACACAAACATATACACACGCATACATACATATATATATATATATATATATACGACAGGCTTCTTTCAGTTTCCGTCTACCAACTCCACTCACATGGCTTTGGCCGGCTCGAGGCTATAGTAGAAGACACTTGCCCAAGGTGCCACGCAGTGGGACTGAACCCGGAACCATGTGGTTGGTAAGCAAGCTCCTTACCACACAGCCACTCCTGCGCCTATGTACACGAACGCATCTATTTTCTCTGATTCTTTCTCTACTGTGACCACTCCTCCTACCCCGCCACCCTTCAACTTCTGGTCAGTCAGCAGGTATCATCTACACCAGTGCCATGTGAACATTTCCGCGTAAAGTATTTCTTTCATACATATTCTTTCTCCTCTTTCCTCCCCTCTTTTGTATTACACGACCAATTCAGAAGAAGGTGCTCGACGTCATAACAGCGCGTGGAACTATACTCGTTTCTTTGTCTTAAAGTTGTGTTGTGTATAATATACTTATGTGTGAGTGTGCGGGTTTGTGCGTGCGCGTGCGCAGATATTATAGCACAACGTACATTGCAGTGAAGATAAATTCATTACCAATCACTTAAAACGTCTGGCTACTACGAGATAATCAGTAATAAGAGTCTTGTAAGGTCAGAGATTCAGATGTTGTAGTCATTCGGTGCTAAGAAGTTCGGTAGTCAAAGCAGCGCCTGCGAAGTTGCATTGATATGCAACCATGCCAGCACATTGTGCACCAAATATGCACAGTTGCATTCCCATCTCTTGTCATTTGTCCTTCAATTCAGAATCTGAAATCCAATCCAATTCACTTTGCACATGCGCTAAAAAAAACAGGCAAATTTCAATGGTCAGCGAGACATCACAATTTATCAAGTAATGGAACAAATATTGGTGGGTACTTTAAGGCACAGCACTCTGAATTATAGAGGAGAAACCTCTCAGCATTATGATATACATATGGAGGCGCAATGGCCCAGTGGTTAGGGCAGTGGACTCGCGGTCGTAGGATCGCGGTTTCGATTCCCAGACCGGGCGTTGTGAGTGTTTAGCGAAAACACCTAAAAGCTCCACGAGGCTCCGGCAGGGGGTGGTGATCCCTACTGTACTCTTTCACCACGCTTTATCCCACTCTTTCTTCTGTTGGCCTGCTCGCTTAGCCAGCGGGGTGGCGTCATTCGAAGGCTTAAACAATGCGAACGCATTGTGACCAGCGATGTGTAACTACATCTGTTAGACTGGTCGGTCACGTGATCGTGATCACGTGATATATATATATATATATATGTATGTATTATATATATATATATATATGTGTATGTATATATATATATATATATATATGAATATGAATATATATATATATATTGTTGAATTTTCTGCTATTTTAAATAAAGCATATTATCTACCATGGTATTTTAGTACTCTTTTTTTTCCACCTTGTTTCACATTTATGTTTATTCAGGTATATAATATATAATATTATATATATATATATATTGTTTTATTTCGAGATGGTCATTTTATTTTTGTTTGTTTTTTGTTTCCCAAATAAACACACGTACTATAATTTTTCTTCACTCTTTCATTACTGTGATTTTATTATTTAATGACTGTTCATCGTCCGGAAATTTTTCGACACACATCTGTGACTTCTTCAGTGATACTTTTCGTTTCCGTGTGTCTTCTTGCTCCAGTCCATTCTTTTCTTCTAAGATGTGTATCTTTATATGTGGATGCATTTGTGTCCTTGTGTGTGTGTGTGTGTGTGTGTGTGTGTGTATGTGTGTGTGTGTGTGTGTGTATGCGTGTGTGTGTGTGTGTCATAGATCTTAGCAGCAGTGTGGCCTTCCCCTCGACTCCAACCTGTCACCCCATTGTGCTGCTGCTGCGGTTGCTGTTGAGCGTAGCGGTCTTCGTCCAGTGAGTGGAGGCGCAATGGCCCAGTGGTTAGGGCAGCGGACTCGCGGTCATAGGATCGCGGTTTCGATTCCCAGACCGGGCATTGTGAGTGTTTATTGAGCGAAACACCTAAAAGCTCCACGAGGCTCCAGCATGGGATGGTGGTGATCCCTGCTGTACTCTTTCACCACAACTTTCTCTCACTCTTACTTCCCTGTTTTCGGTTGTACCTGTATTTCATCAAGGGGCCGGCCTTTCACTCACTCTGTGTTACGCTGAATATCCCCGAGAACTACGTTAAGGGTGCACGTGCCTGTGGAGTGCTCAGCCACACGTTAATTTCACACGAGCAGGCTGTTCCGTTGATTCGGATCAACCGGAACCCTCATCGTCGTAACCGACGGAGTGCTTCCATCCATCGTCCAGTGGGAGAAGTACGAAACGTGGTCCTTTGCTACTCGTAAGACCGTGTTAGTTGTGTTGCTGACAGCATACGGCCGTCCATGATATTTCATGTGTGAGTGTTTGTCTGTGTGTATATGGGTTCACTTCATATGTATCCATGCCCTTTATATGATTTCATTCTTTATTTTTCCATCTCTGTTTTACATATCACAGATATGTGGCAGTATATATATATTATATATAATATATATATATATATATATATATATATATATTTCATCTATATATTTCATATAGTTTCACGCTCACGAGCAGTGGCCATGCTGGGCTTATTTATTTACTTATTTATTTATTTATTATTTTGCATCTTTCTCTATTTCTCATAGCTATCAGAAGTAAGTGCATATATGTCTAGTGTTTGTGTATTGCTCTGTATCTACCTGTGTATCATTTACGTTTTTTTTTTTCTTCCCTTTTTCCCTTCCCCTTTTCTCTTCCTCTTTCTCATGCAAATATTCTCAGCGGAACTTGATCTCGGAACATAGAGTCGGATAAATGCCACCCAACACTTTTTTTTTCCGGTACGGAATAATCTGCCAGATCTCTGCTTTTTTGTGTCAAAAACACAAAACGCGGTAAATCATAAGAATTTGATCATATGTCGCAGAAATAATATATTTACATTCTAATCAAAATATGACACAGGTTTCACCTGTTTTAAGTCGATTTAGTCATGCTGTATGACAACGGGAAATATATTTTCTTTTTAATCAAATGAATCCGTTATGGTATCAGTTTTGTAATTTCACATCTTTCTTACAAAATTCCCATGCTGCTGTGCGTTAATCTCCTTCGGTTGGCTGCTGGGTCGTGAGAGTAGTAGCCAATATTTGCCTCATGTATGTGTATCCATGTATATGCATGTATGTGTGCGTATGTGTGTGTGTGCATGATTGAGTACTTATGCAAACACACACATACGCATATAACTTCCAACTTATACGCGTTTCCGTTATTGACTTGCGGTCCTGTGGGGTACCCAACTTGATGACTCCAGGCGAACAAATTGCTCCAGCCTGGTACTTATTGCATAGATCTCTTTTGCCAAACCACTGAGTTTTTGGGATATAAACAATCCAACACCGGTTACAAAGTGGTACCGGGGGTGGGGTGAGCAAATGCAAAAATAAAGGCATGTGTGTGTGTGTATGAAAGCGTATATGTATATCAGAGCACATTTTGTGTGGCACACTTCTTCCTTTTATGTCCTTGACACTAATAAAGAAATTACATCATTAGTAGTAGTAATAGTAGAAGTAGTAGTGGTGGTGGTGGGTGTAGTGGTGGTGGTGGTGGGTGTGGTGGTGGTGTGGTGGGTGTTGTGGTGGTGGTTCCTGTAAGAAACTTGTGCAGAATCTAAAAATATGGGAAAGTAAATGTAAATCCAGAAAAGAAAAATGCAAAAACAAAAATTAAAATAAAATGTCGAAGAAACAAAACCAAGAATAAAGAAAATGAAGAAAACGTAGATTCATAAATATAAAAGAAAATATAAATTTGACACACACCAGTTGTGCTTTAGAAATATATACCGTTTACCAATTGTTTCAATCATTCTTCCATATTCCCCCCCCTCTTTCAACTTTCGGTTGTTATTGTTATTGTTGTTGTTGTTGTTGTTGTTGTTGTTGCAAAACTT
>NW_021826421.1:10000-12973 GCF_006345805.1 Octopus sinensis | reverse complement strand
ATCATTATTATTATTATTATTATCATTATTATTATTATTATTATTATTATTATTATTTTATATTAGATTATTATTATTATTATTTTATTCAGGTCACTGCTTGGAATCGAACTCACACAAACATACACAAAGTCACACATACACACACACAGAAACTCACACACACATATATATATACACACGCACACAAACTCACACACACATACACACGCGCGCGTGCGTATTCGATGTCCGTCGGCGTCGAAGGCGATTCACTCGGTAACGATTTATTTGTTCGATGAATTAAATTCTCGTGTAAGTGGCTGAGTACTTCGCAGATTCTCCATGACATCGCTGAGTGTAATAATATACCTGTGTCTTTTGAATGACATGTACGGTTCATCTACCTTAGAACTTTCACACAGTTGGTTCGATCCGAGGCGAGGGAAAATTAAACTCAGTTAAGTTGTCACGAGATGGGATCGAACTGGGAATCATGCGAATGCGAAACGAAAAGAGAAAGTGTATGTACGCGTGCGGTTACGTATGTGCGCGCGAGTGTGTGTGTGTGTGTGTGTGTGTTGTGTGTGTGTTTGTGTTGTGTATGTGTTTGTGTTGTGTGTGTATGTGTGTGTGTTTGTGTGTGCGTGAGATAGAGAGAGGGAGGGAGATGTGATAGAAAGAGTGATAGAGAGAGTGCGAGAGAGAGGCAGGGAAAGAGAGAGAGACAGGGAGAGAGAGAAGGGAAAGAGAGAGACAAGGAGAAAGAGAGAAGGGAAAGAGAGAGGGAAAGAGAGGCAGGGAAAGAGAGAGGGAGAGAGAGGCAGGGAAGGAGAGAGAGAGAAGTGAGAGAAAGGGAGCGTGGGTAGATGCGTGAGAGAGGGAGGGAGAGAGAGAGAGGGGGAGAGTAGGGGCAGGATTTGACCGAATCCCTTGGTCGATAAGGAGAACAAAAGTTTAACAGTGACACCTCATTATTTGTCATATGACGGGGAAGGAAGGCGTGGTCAGGACCCTGACTGTAGGGCATGGTAGGAGGGGCAGGTTGGGAGCGCGTTAAAGTCAACGGCTTGAGGACTTTCGAGTAAGTGTTACTATGACAACAACTGTTGTTTGACAAATCTCCCGTCCTCCCTCCCATCTATTGTTGTCAGCTTCAACGGCACGAGTGTGCCACCGTTCACAAGGGCCTTCTCAGCTTAATAGGATTAAAAATATATCAGTGTATACACCGACACCCCCACCACATACACACACACAAGTACACACTCATACGCACGCATACGCACGTACGAGCACGCCTCGCGCTCGCACATTGAGATTAAACTTAACCTTTAAGAAGTTAAATGTATTGAAATATCGAAATATAAATTCAAAAATACACAAATTTATATCGCCCTATCAATTTATCTATGTCTGTCATTGTGTCTCTATCTGTTTATCTTTCTATTTGCTGCCAGTCTGTCTTTCTATAAGCCCGTCTTTAAGTCTATCTGACTATACATCTATTATATAAAATCCGTTCTGTCTGTCTGTCTGTGTGTGTGTGTGTGTCTTCTAGGATCTCGGGCATCCTCCATTCGATTGCGCTCAAATTTGATATGTAGACACCGACGGCATCAGTGGCGAGCCGGCAGAAACGTTAGCACGCCGGACGAAATGCTTAGCAGTGTTTCGTCTGCCGCTACATTCTGAGTTCAAATTCCACCGAGGTCGACTTTGCCTTTCATCCTTTCGGGGTCGATTAAATAAGTACCAGTTACGCACTGGGGTCTATATAATCGACTTAATTCGTTTGTCTGTCCTTGTTTGTCCTCCCTGTGTTTAGCCCCTTGTGGGTAGTAAAGAAATAGGTATTTCGTCTCTCTTTACGTTGTGAGTTCAAATTCCGCCGAGGTCGACTTTGCCTTTCATCCTTTCGGGGTTGATTAAATAAGTACCAGTTACGCACTGGGGTCGATGTAATCGACTTAATACCTATGTCTGTCCTTGTTTGTCCTCTCTATGTTTAGCCCCATGTGGGTAATAGAGAAATAGAAATAGGTATCAGGGCGTGTATAAGTCTTGAAAAAATTACAAAAATCGATTCCAGGTGAGAATGCGATCGATAAAGCATATTTGTGTGAATAAAAGCGTTTTTCTTTGGAATAGAAAAAAGTCTATCTTTATTTCTTCTTTTGCTGGTGTCTCAAATTTAGGTTAAATCAGTGTTTCTCAAAGGGGAGGCCTATGGGACGGTTGGACAAGTTGTTTTGAGAAAATTTGGTTTAAATGTTGGACAACTCAGCACCGTCCATTGGACGGGGGAGCTTTATTCCGTCTCTGTGTGTGTGTGTGTGTGTGTGTGTCTCCTTGGATCTCGGGCATCCTCCATCCGATTGCGCTCAAATTTGATAGGTAGATACCGACGGTATCAGGGCGTGTATGTCTTGAAAAAATTGCAAAAATCGATTCCAGATGAGAATGCGATCGATAAAGCCGTGGGAACATGCATTTGTACGCGCAAGTATATCAACTGTTGCGGGTATGAGTGAAGAGAAGAAGTACGTGTCAGATGAGGAGAGGAGAGGAGGGGAGTCAGATGAAAAGAGCAGGGGAGGTTGAGCCCATACGGTGCAAAGGAGCGGAAAGAGAAGATTAATTCCTGTTCATATCTGCTGTTGATTACCTTTCGACCAACAAGATAAAAGCTTCTTCAGCGATGGCATCGAAGCACTGCAAGCAACGCCAATGAAAGAAGCGCATGGACCGCAAAGGTGACTATGTTGAAAAATAAACCTCATTTGATCACATTCCATGAGAGTATCTTGGCCAGCCTATGAATTATTCAGCCGATCTCCCTATACATATATAATTTTTAAATATTTGAAATTTGGAAACGAAAATTTCAATTCATATGAATTCAGTTTCCTTTTGCATTGTGATATAAAACAGTTTCCTCAATCATAAGGCCTCTTCTGAGAACGTACTCAGGATTTAAGCATTCATTAGAAA
>NW_021826421.1:0-5000 GCF_006345805.1 Octopus sinensis | reverse complement strand
ACCTACCAAAAGCTGAGCAAATATAAAGATCTGGAAATAGAAATCAGCAAAATGTGGGACCAGAAGACTAAAACAATACCAGCTGTCATAGGAGCCCTGGGAATGATAGCAAAAGGGGCTGATTGCTACCTAACTCAGATACCAGGAAACCCCAAAATGGCAAAAATTCAAAAGATAGTACTCATGGGAACTGCTCATATCCTACGCAAAATACTTTTTATGTAATCCCAAGTTATAAAACAAACACAATTTTCGTATGTTTTTTTAGAAATTCACTAGTACAATACTAAGTACAAAACCAAATATATGGCACCTGAGGCATAACACCAACATGAACTTCCAACTTGTTGTTTCTTGAGGTCTCTGGGTGAGACTTGGAGCCAGCTTCTGCAAATGTAAAGCAAAAGTCAAACATAGAATAATAATAATAATAATAATAATAAAAATAATAATAATAATAATAATAATAGGCATAGGAGTGGCTGTGTGGTAAGTAGGTTGATTACCAACCACATGGTTCCGGGTTCAGTCCCACTGCGTGGAGCCTTAGGCAAGTATCTTCTACTATAGCCTCGGGCCGACCAAAGCCTTATGAGTGGATTTGGTAGACGGAAACTAAATGAAGCTCGTCGTTTATATGTATATATTTATATATATATATACATATATGTGTATGTATATATATACATACACATACAGGAATCGTCGGAACTTTCCAGGAAGTTTCTTCCCATTCTCGCAACTTTCCGTGAATTCCTCGAAACTTTCCAGGAAATCCTCGAAACTTTCCAGAAAGTTTCCGCTCATCCTTGGAACTTTCCATGAATTCCCCGGAATTTTCCAGGAAGTCCTCGGTCCTCGGAACTTTCCAGGTTGTAATTCGTATTTTCCAGGAAATCACCGGAACTTTCCAGGAAATCATCTTAATTTTCCAGGAAATTCTCGGATATTTCCAGTAAGTCATCGGAACTTTCCAGGAAGTTTCCCCCATCCTCGGAACTTTCCATGAATTCCTCGGAAATTTCCACGAAGTTTCTCCAAGGTGAGTTGTAGATGGCTGTATTTGATCCTGGGAACGAGATATTACAATGTATTCAATTTTGTAAAGACTTTATAGTGTCTATTTCTATGACGACCAATTGAATAACTCTGACTCACCACGTAATTAATTAACAGGTCGCAGACGAAAAGAACTGCCGATTTCTCAGTAGTGTCGGCTTTTTCCTTTGCAAGGCTAAACGTGTGTTTACTGAAAAGAAAGCCCATGTGTTTGCCAAACACTTCTAGACATATATATATATATATATATATAGGTAAACAGTAAAATTAAATACAGACATGGACAAGAACATGAAACACCACAGAGAGACGACACAAGAACCACAGGACGGGACATTCGAAGCCCTCAGTCATCAGTCAAGAACCAGATCATCTTAGCAATTTCGGCTGATAATCTTGAGATTGCTCCGATATGGCCAGCCCAAAGCTTCGAATGTAACAACGAAAGGACGGAAAAACGATCGAAGTACACAAAACAAAAAAACAGAAACGTGACACAATAAGAATACAAAAACGTAAAAACAATAACGGTGAAAAAAAAAAATAAACAACAAAACAAAACCAGGACGTAGGACAAGGGTCTTTCGACAGGACGATTTGAGTGGGGGCTGGCTTGTGAATGTTGCCTAAAGGCCACGGGGAGACGAACAAATCCGTGTGCTTCTGAGGCTGCTGAAAACGAAAAGAGCGCTCAACAGCGGCTAGCTGTCACGTGAGAACAAAAGACAGGAGAAAGGGACAGATGAAAGGGAGAGAAGGTGGACGAGGGGAGGAGAAGAAAGAGACAGATCGAGGGGGCTGGAGGTGAGAGAGATAGAGAAACGTAGAGAAAAAGGGGGGGGGGACGGATGGAGAGGGAAAGAACGGAGTGGAAATAAGGAGGAGGGAGAGAGAGAGAAAAAGAGACAGATTAAGAGTCGTATCAAGCTGAGAAAAAATATACTTATCGTATAAGGACAATTGGGAGACGTAGAGCCGCGCCGATTATATAGGTAAACAGTAAATTAAATACAGACATGGACAAGAACATGAAACCACAAAGAGACGACACAAGAACCACAGGACGGGACATTCGAAGCCCTCAGTCATCAGTCAAGAACCAGATCATCTTAGCAATTTCGGCTGATAATCTTGAAGATTGCTCCGATATGCGCATTCACACATACGTGCACATACATTTATATACATGAGAGATTGAGAGAAAAAGAAACAGCGAAAAGGGGTGTGAGAAAGAACGCAAAAAGTATATATATATACTTGCGCTCTTTATACATACATACATATATATATATAATATATAATATAGATATATACAACGTGTGTGTTTATAATACATACATGCATACATATAAATAAATACATATATATATGTATATATGTATTATATGTTATATATATATATATATATATATATATATATATATATATATATATATGTGTGTGTGTGTGTGTGTGTGTGTGTGTGTGTGTGTATAAATACAAGTGTGTGCGTGTGTGGGGGTTTGTGTCTGTGATAATATAAATAAATAAATTCGATTACAGTCGATTTAATCAGTTCAAGTGTTTGACTGACCAATTATTTTATCGACATCGTCAAAGATAAAAGAATAGGAAACCGACCTGGGCTTTGACCTCGGCGTGATTCGAACTCAGAAACCAATGAAACATGACTAAATTGAATACGGTGTAAAAAAAAAAAATGAAAACAAAACTTTTAGGTAAATTTTGACGTAAAAACATAAACAAAACCAATGGAATTATTCACATGAACATTATTACCTTATATAATTTATTTTTATTTAATTTTCGTAATAAATATAGCTTTTTATTTTATACTGCTTGAAAATTGTTTTTTTTTTTTAGTTATTGTTGTTTTTATTTATAACCATTTTGTTTTATATTGTTTCATTATTGTTTTATCGAATGAATGTGCTCAATGAAATATGGCGGAAAATGAAATTCACGATTTGTTATACCGTCTGGAGATCGATTCTCATGTTGAAGCTGCTACTGCTGCTGCTACCGATGTTGCTTCCGTTGCTGCGCCGCGCTGCTGCTGCTGCTGCCTCTGCTGTTCTTCTTCTTCTTCTTTCTTCTTCTTCTTCTTCTCACATTCTTCTTCTTCTTCACATCTCTCTTCTTCACATTCTTCTTTTCCTTCATCTTCTTCTTCTTCTTCCTTCTTTTACATTCTCTTCTTCTCTTCTTCTTCACTTCTTCTTTTCTTCTTCTTCTTCTCTCTTCACATTTTCTTCTTCTTCTTCACATTCTTCTTCTTTTCTTCTTCTTCTTCTTCTTATTCACATTCTTCTTCTTCTTATTCCTCCTTCTTTTCTTCTTCTTCTTCGTCTCTCCTGCTCCTCCTTCTTCTTCTTCTTCTTCTTCTTCTTATTCTTCCAATCAGGACTCACGCCATTAGCCCAAAGAATAATCTCTAATTCGAGCCTACTCTAAGCTACAACGAATGAGTGTGCAAATTGAAGATCCACCCCCCACACAGCCATAGACTGGCGGTTTTGCACGGGCGTGTGAAGGCTACGTTGTATCCCCATTCTGTAAACGGTGGCTTTTAACGGGTGGAGAGCTGAACCATCCTGGGGTACAGAGGATTCGCAATCTAGACTAGGGTCTGAAAGTTTAACCATACCATAGTGGTTTACACCATGGTTCCTCTGCTTTGTGACAGAAGTAGGAAGAAAGAGTGAGAGAAAGTTGTGGTGAAAGAAAGAGTACAGCGGGGTTCACCACCCCTCCCCGCCGGAGCCTCATGGAGCTTAGGTGTTTTTGCTCAATAAACACACACAATGCCTAGTCTGGGAATCGAAACCGTGCTCTTACGACCGCGAGTCCGCTGCCCTAACCACTGGGCCATTGCGCCTCCACTACGGCTGCTGCTACCACTGTTGTTACCGTTGCTGTTGCGGCTGCTACCGCTGTTGTTGCTAATGCTGCTGCTGTTGTTGTTGCTACCGCTGCTGCTGTTGTTATTTAATTTCCATCAGCTTTCTTTAAGCAGATTAATATTCGAAGACGTTTCAGTCAAAACAGCGACCACACCATCTTGTTTTTATTCTGTAGTGCGACATTATTTTGTTTTTCTTTTCTTATTGGCGTGACTGTCACAGACAACAGAATATTTCTACAGTTCTATATTGATATATATATATATATATATTACATCTGGCTCAAGAGACAGAAAACTAGTGGTGCAGCAACTATAAGCATTGAGGATGATAGAAACTATGGCCCAGAGGGTGGCGAGCTGGAAGAAAAGTTAAGCACGCCGGGCGAAATGCTTACCAGTATTTCGTCTGCGCTACGTCTGAGTTCAAAGTCCGACGAGGTCAACTTGCCTTTCATCCTTTCGGGGTCGATTAAATAAGTACCAGGTACGCATGGGGTTCGATGTAATCGACTTAATTCCTTTGTCTGTCCTTGTTTGTCCTCTCTGTGTGTGGTAGCCCATTGTGGGCAGTAAAGAAAATAAGAAAATCTGATCAAGAGGGTACATCTTACTAACGAGCTCGTACTGTTGTGTGAAAGTGTTTTGTGACAGATATCAAATGGGTGGACCCTGGCAACTATAGCGTTACGGTGGAACGGGAGACCGAGGACACCTACAAAACCGCTTCGCCGCATAATAGAGTACATCGATTCGTACATTCGAGATGACGGAATTCAGCAGACAAGTATGTGCACCGAATGAATATGTTTCCCGAAAATCGACAGCGATGCCAGTTTAGATATGAATGAGGAACCTCCCTTGTCCTCGTGGGATCACATCAGATTTCAGAGGTTGTGCATTTGCAGTTCAGGAACATGAAGTAGCTACAAAATAATTGCTTGAAGGAAGTGAAACCATCTTTTAATCTATTCACACATCTGACAGGGTGTTATAGACCAAAATCGACCCTCTCTACCCATGTAGAACTATTGCCAGT
>NW_021826420.1:0-13048 GCF_006345805.1 Octopus sinensis | reverse complement strand
TATATATTTTCAACTGACTGGCACAAAGATATGTATTTGAAAGACTAAACTTCAAAATTTTTATGTGTAAAAGAGAAAAAAAAAATTCCTTCTCATATTAAAGGTGTTGGCAGAATCAATATTTCGAGTCTCTCATTTGCACATAAAATTATTATCAGGACTGTTGCATAGATTTGATTTTCCAGCAATGCTTTATTTTACGGAGGGTTTTTTTTCTTTCCTGACTTTTAAGTACCGAATATAGTTTGATACTGAAGCGGAATTGTTTTTACTCTTATAGTTTATCGAGGAGATATGTTGCATGTGTCAGGTTTTTAAATGTGTTTCCAATTAACCTGATGTATGTCTTCTCTGTGCCATCTCTATTGAATTTGTGCCAGCTTTACCTACAATCCCTTTCGGTTCGTAATTTGTTATATTTCCAGAGTTGCATTCAGATTGAGCTAGTTGTGTACTGTTTGTAGGTTTTTGATTACTGTAAAAATTTGTGTATCCTATATTCCCCAAAGAGCTGTAAACTTTAGCTGAAATTCTATTAAAATATTATATCTGTGAAGTGGAAAAGTTTATACTTAGCAAACGTTCGAAGTTCCTTGTTATATACTTAGTTACTATTATGTTGCATATTAATTTTCTATATTTTTTGCTGTGGGTTGTTCTATATATTTCGCGTTGAGAGATCTGTTGAAATATGAACTACTTTATTTAATACTTCTTTGTCTGATTAGGTATGCGTTTGATCATATTATCTCTGCTGTTTTTTTTATAATTGTGGCCAGGTCTGTCTGTCTGCATATCACCATCCTCTCTCTAATTTTTGGTTTCCTCGAAAGATGGTGTTTGCTTGCATTTCTTTATGTTACATCTGGAAAATTTAATTTCTTGTTTGTGCTTATTACACACACACACACACACACACATGTACTCAATATACCCAACAATAGCCTTAGTAATTTCCGCCGCACAACTTAACATCCTATTGCCTGTAATACTATATTGCCAAATACTATATTGCCAATATAAACATAAATTTTAATAAAGACAGTAAAGACTTCCATTATTTGCATACCTATATCTACCCTGGCAACGAACTAAATGAATGTCTGCTGTAGATATCACTTTTGCCTGATGAGGGAGATATTCTCTGAAAATGGATTTTAAGGTTCATTTTTTACTCGGACGAATGGACCCCAGAAACGGCCGTTAGGATATTTTCTCTTAATATGTAATCCAAAACTTTTTTGATGCTTATTATTTTCTTTTCATCATATTTCTAATTCATTTTTAAAAAACGTTTTTATCTATATTCCTATACTTCATTATATTATTATTATGTTTATATATCATATGTTTATATGTTCGAATATACTTTTAATATTCAAATATTTCTATATTTTTAATATATCAATATATGTTTTATTTTGGGCAATTTTTAGCTTAATTAAATCCGTACACAATGTGTTCATTGTAGTTTGCCTAATTTGAACTTCTCCATTTTATTTATTATACTTATCTAATGTCTCAGGTTCGACTTCAGCATCATCATTGTTCGACCGTGGTCGAGACAATGGAATTTACCATGCTACGCCAGACTCCACGGTCCATCATAGCATTACGGAGGTCCTGTTGCTGGATGCCTGTATCCCTGGAGATTACATCAGGGTAGGAGAGTGTGCGCCCTCTGGTATCGCGAGTAGATGGCTTCCAGAGGAGAAGAGTAGAAATTGCCTCGTTTTCAGCTCTCCTACCTTTCACAAGAGATGACACAGGTGGTAGTTTCCCATATATTTGCATTTTGGTTGGATGACGCTTCCACGAGAGATTTTGAGCTCTCATAGAAGTGCTGAAGTGCGACCTCAGCACTTCTATGTGGTCAATATGTTTCGTAAGAAAAATCTCTCTCTCTCTCTCTCTATCTATCTATGTTCAGTTCAATTACGTGGGACTGAACCCAGAACCAAGTGGCTAAAAAGCAAATTTCTTACCACAAATCTACACCTGCGCCTATGACACACCACGCATTTGCCTATGAGACACGCTTGCGTCTACAAGCCACCTCTGCGTCCATGAAACACTTTGCACCAGTGAGGCACACTGCGCCTATAGCTGCGCCTGGTTATATGTGTGTGTGTTTGTGTATGTGTGTGTGTGTGTGTGTTTGTATGTGTGTGTGTGTTTGTGTGTGTGTGTGTGTTGTGTATGTGTGGTGTGTGTGTTTGTATGTGGTGGTGTTGGTAGTGTGTGTGTTGTGTGTGGTGTGGTGGTTGTGTGTGTGTGTTTGTGTGTGTGTGTGGTGTGTGTGTGTGTGTGTGTGTGTAGTATGCATGTATATATATATTTGTGTACAAAAATAAACAAGATTAAGGTTTGAAATAACTATTAGATAGGAAGTGTGGAGAATACTGAAATAGAGTAAAACTTGTCTATAAAAATAATTCTTAATTGTAAGAGAAAAAGAACGAAAATAACAAGGAAGTAATAATAAAACAAAAGAAAACAGATAAGCAAAAGCAAGAAAATAGAAAAACGCGAGGAAAGAGAAAGGAAATAGAAAGGAAATAAGAGGAAGGTGAAGGCGAAAGTTAGCACAGGGATTACGTATATCGTTGTTTGACATCAATGTGATAGGAGAGTGAGGAGAGAGAGAGAGAGAGAGAGAGAGAGAGAGAGAGAGAGAGAGAGAGAGAGAGAGAGAGAGAGAGAGAGAGATGATAAGGAAATAGGAAAAGAGTTAAAAAGGGGACAGGGGACATGAAATGCCTTTGAAACATGAATACAGAAAAGGTTTAGAGATAGTAAGGCACTTTACAGGTGAAAGAGAAATTCGAAAGAAACAGAGGATGAAAGGGTAAGGGAAGGAGAGTGGAGACGGAGGTAAAGATTATAAAGGAGGACGTGGGAAAAGAAAAATACACGTTACGGATGTATAACTAAGATAGTTACAGATGTAAATACAATGACTGTATAAATCGTGAAATTTCATTTTGTTTGATGGATGAAAAATACAAATTCCTTGGGTAAAGAGATCACATCTGAGCAGATTAGAGTTTTTACTTTTTTGTTCTTTATGAAAGGGACGGGTTTCGTTGATCAGACTGTCACCTGCTGCTGATATCTTCTGCATGGTATGAGATGCCTAATGATGCATAGGTATGCCCTGAGGCTGTAAAATTTGCAGAAAATCCTAGATGGAGATCAGATGTGTCGCCTTTTGTCAGGTGTACTTATCTCTTTGACAGAGCTGCAGTCACGGGTCATGCATAGACTGAGATTGAGCACATGGGTTCTGGAATGTTGTCAGGTGTCTCCAGTTCTCCGCCAGTCGGAAATACGGCCGGTAGGACATTGTCAAATCTTGAAGCTTATGAAGAATTTGTAGTGGGCATAAGTAATGAAGTTCCGGGGAACACCTTGGTTGTCGATAAATATCCCATAGAAAATCCACTCCACAGGACATTGGCACAGCAACTATGGATAAGTCTCGAGATCTCTGATCTGACATCCCTGCTAGAGAACGTCATCTCCAGTTGACCCTATGCAAAATGCATGCATAGAGGCGAAATCATTCTCCAAGCACTCGTCTAGTTCTCAAACACTGCTGTAGTGTGCGCTGCTCAGATTCTTCTACCAGCCAAGTCCATCGCGAAGATATTTCTTCTGACTTGTTTTAGCAAAGAAGATAGTCATGTGGTGGCTATAGTGAGATAACGTAGTGGCCTAAATTGAACTTACTAACGACAATGTGTTTCACTTTCTGCTAATGTCTATTCAACTATTTCGAGTACTTTTTCAGAAGTAATGGGGGCGATGAGGAAAGTATTGCGTTCCAGTAAATAAACTGGAAGGAAGTCGGCCATTGTGAATATGATTTGGATGAATGGGTCTACTCTGAATATTTGACTGCAGGCCGGGGACCACAACTGGGTGTGGATACATACTACAGGCAGTTAAGCTAATCGTGGATGTTTGGGGTTTCTCTGATTAACCCTAGATAACTGTTTCACTTTTGGAACATATATAGTGGACTTGAGCGGTAATCAGATTTCTCCTACGTACACAACAGCATTCAGGAACTGAAAGGATGCTTGGAGAATGGTTTCGCCACTGTTTACTCATTTCACAAAAAGTCGACTGGCGACAATGCTCACGGATAGGTCTGCTTGACCAGAGATCCGGAGAAGTACCTATTAATGTTAAGGCTAGTGGTAGTGTTGGTGATGTTGGTTGGAGTGTGTCTGAGGACTATCATGATAGTGGTGGAAATGTTACTACTCTTGTTGTCGTGTAGCCCTCAGGTGAGCCCTAATCGAGCAGTCCTTTGGCACATAGCTAGGCAACGGAACAACAAGGTGTGATCCATAGACTCAGCTTTCCAGTTTTATCATATCACCATGTAACCGAGGCCCACACTGCACATTTTAATATGTAGAGATGATTCGCATGGGTTATAAGTGTGATAGTCTAGATAGTCTGTATTATTTTCATTATTCAGCCAATGCTTGTTCACCATATATTTTGAGTAGTTGCCAAAATGGAGGCAGGCAAGGTGGATTTAGACAGCATGTGACACTTCTGCTCCTCTGTACTTATATTTGGCGGTGTGCACTCTAGCATGATGTTTAGGGCCCAGTGAAGCTATTGACATTACAATTATTTCTGCGTGTATGTATTTTTTATGTTTGTCCGGACTGAGTGGGAGAGACCGTGCTTTTAAGATGTAGTAGTAGTACCCTGAGTATTGTATATTTGTCTGAGTATTTAGAAATCATTTTTTCATGCAGTGGCATAGTGTATAAGTTAAAGCTTGCTACGAGAACAAACTGTATCTTCCTCAGCAGTCCAGGTGGTTTTTCATTTATTTTTAGTACCATAGTTTTATTGCCTAAGTGGTTTGTGGTGATCCGCGTATGTAGTCTGCATATAACCTTTTATGATACGGAAAACGTTGTTTCGTGTCCTCTCAGGTTCATTGTGAGTTGTTGAAGAGTGATTAACCCCTAGCTATGACTGGAATACTCTATGACAGATTTAATGTAATGCTGTACACAGTTGTTGCTCTTTCTGTTGTCCAAATTTGGAGCCTGTGGTTGCTCTAAACATATCTACGCAGGGTTTTGAGTAGTGATGTTCTTGCTGTTGTTGTTTAAACCCTAGATCAACCCTGAATGTGCAGAACTACAACGAAAGGCATTCCAACTATCATCGCCCTGTCTTTTTGTTTACCTTGGACTACACTGTTCAAAGTGTTCTTTCTTTTTGAAGATGTACTGTGTGATCTGGGTGAGACTTAGCTGCTATTACTATTAAGATGGGCTGTAGTAGTTGTAGTAGTTTTATTGCAGGTGTTGGTGTTGGTGGCTAAACTGGTGGTCAGAGTAGTTGTGCTGATGATAGTATTGGTCGTTGGAGTAGTGTTCGTGGCAGTAGTGTTAATGGTGGAGTGGTTGCAATAGTATTGGTAGTGGTTGTATTCATGTTGGTGGTAGTGGTTGTTGTGAAAGTGTAAATGGTGGCGGTGTTCATGGTGATGTTGATGTTAGTGTTGCTGGTAGTGTTTGCGGTCAGGTTGGTGGTATTAGTGGCGGTCGTATTGATAATGGTAGTGGTGGTGGTGACGGCGGTAACATTGGTGGTGGTAGTGCGATGGCGTAGGTGTTGGTGGTGACAGCTATGGTAGTGACAGTGTAGTTGGTGGAAGTATTGGTGCAGGTAGTGGTTCTGTTGTCGTCTTCTTCTTCTCTTCTCTTCTTCTTCTTCTTCTTCTTCTTTTCTCTTCTTCTTCTTCTCTCTATTCTTCTTCTTCTTCTATTCTTCTTTCTTCGTCTTTCTTCTTCTTCTTCTTCTTATTCTTCTTCTTCTTCTTCTTCTTCTTTTTTTTCTTCTCTTTTTCCAATCAGAACTCACGCCATTAGCTACAAAGAATAACCTCTAATTTGAGCCTACTCTAAGCTACTAAGAATGCGTGTGGCAACTTGAAGATCCACTCACCACACGCGATAGACTGGCGGTTGCACGGACGCGAAAGCTACATTGTTATCCTCATTCCGTAAACGGTGGCTTTTAACATGTGGAGAGCTGAACCATCCTGAGGTACAGAGGATTCGCAATCTAGACTAGGACCTGAAACTTTACCACACCATAGTGGGTTACACCATGGTTCCTCTGCTTTGTGGCAGAAGTAGGAAGAAAAAGTGAGAAAAAGTTATGGTGAAAGAGTACAGCGGTTTCACCCCACACCGCTGGAGCCTTGTGGAGCTTAGGTGTTTTTGCTCAATAAACACTCACAATGCCTGGTCTGGGAATCGAAACCGCGTTCTTACGACCGTGAGTCCGCTGCCCTAACCACTGGGCCATTGCACCTCCATTTCTGTTGTTGTTGGTGGTAATGGATGAATTTGGTAGTGGTGGTGATGGCGGTGTTATCGATGATACTTTCATTGCTGGTTGCGATGGAGGTGGTGATAGTATTGTTATTAGCTGTGGTAGTGGTGGTGGTGGTGGTTGTAGTGATGGTATAGTTGGTGATGGCTGTGTCAATGGTGGAGGTGACCACCAGTTTAGGCCCCAATACCAGCACCAGCACCTGCAATAAAACCACAGCCACGAGTTTCTACGTGGCCGCTTAACCTGTTGGTAATAGCAGCTAAATCCCCCCCAAATCACACAGCCCATCTTCAAAAGAAAGGGCACTTTAGACAGTGTAGTCCAAGGTAAACAAAAAATAGTGGTAGTAGTGTTCCTAGTGGTGGCGGTATCGGTGGCTGTGTTGCTATAGATGATGGTTGAGATAGGGATGGTTGTGGTCGTAGTGGTGGTGGTTTTAGTGATGGTATAGTTGGTGGTGGTTGTGTCAATTGTGGAGGTGGCAGCCGTGGCACTGGCGGTAGTGTTATTCCTGGTGGTGGCGGTATCGGTGGCTGTGTTATTACAGATGATGACTGAAGTGGTGATGGTTGTGGTTGTGGTGGTAGTAGTGCTGTTGCTGGTTGTTGTAGTGGCGGTGGTGGTAATGATGATACTGATATTGATAGTGATAGTGATCCTATTGTTACTGGTGGCGGTGGTGTTGGTGGTGGCTGTGTTGGTTTGGTAGCGTATGTATTGGTTGTAGTAGTGGTAGTGGTGAAAATAATGGATGCGCTAATGCCGCGATTTCTGATATGAACAGTAAAATCTCATGAATAACCCACCTGCCCGTCCCTGCCAACCACACAACACCAAACCATTGTCAAGATTGTGACAATGGAGGCGGCTGGGTCGATTTTTGGTTTTATAAAAGTTTTATTTTAATGAAAATTAAAACAATTCAAATTAGGTTTATTAATCACCGTCAAGATTGTCGATAGAAAGGAAGAGCGAGAGAAAGGGAGAGAAGGAGAGAAAAGGGAGACAGAAAGAGAGAGAGAGAGACAGAGAGAGAGAGAGAGGGGGGCAGCGGGAGAGGGAGGGAGGTTTGGTGAAGGGGAGAGGCTCATGAGATAACTTGATATCTAATGAAATAAATCTCTCATCAAACTCCCACTTGGCTGATCGCTAGTCATATCATTATTCTCTTGATTAGAATCGCTGTATGCATATCTACGCATACACGCGCGTGCGCGCACACACACACATGCAATTGCACATACACACACACACACACACACACACACACATCTATATATTGATGCATATGTAGGCATGCACGTATGTATGTATTTATGCATATATATATATATATATATATATATATATATATGTGTGTGTGTGTGTGTGTTAAAGCACGGAAGAGGAAGAAATAACCTTTGGGCAAAGGTAGTAATGTGGTTTCAATTTTCAGTTGAAACCACGTCACATTTATCCTCTCTGTGACTCAGATACGGCGAAAAGGCACACACACACTGAAAAAGCATACACGCGCGCGCACGTACACACATGTATATATGTATATATATATGTAAATGTATGTATAGATAAACTTGCTTGAAAATGGAAGCATTGCGTTCAGTTAAATAATAAATAATAAATAATATAATAATAATAATAATAATAATAATAATAATAATAATAATGTAATAATAATAATAATGATAATAATATATATATATATATATACATGCATTCATTCATGCATATACGTATGGGTACAGGACTTCACCAACGGGAGAAATAACATGAAATACGTAAACAAACGAGTTAAATACGTAAACAACGAGGTAAAAAATGGAAAACAGGACATGTAAACACAGAAAATGTATGATTGTGTGTGTAAGTGAGACTCTATGTATAATATATGTATGTATGTATGTATGTATGTATGTATGTATGTCTGTATGTCTGTCTGTCTGTCTGTCTGTCTGTCTGTCTGTCTGTCTGTCTGTCTATCTATCTATCTATCTATCTATCTATCTATCTATCTATCTATCTATCTATCTATCTATCTATCTATCTATCTATCTACGTAATTACTTCTTACCTTGAGGAATTTATTCTTTGAACAAAAACGAAGCTCAATCTCCCAAATTCAACCCTCTAAGTATTTCAAGTCCCAAGATATTTCCCTACAAGCAGAAGATAGCAGCAGTGTCTCACCCATCACAACAATAACTTACTAATATAATACCTGCAATTTTAAATTAGGGTTCAAAGAGATTTATCATCCCCCAGCCGTGCACAGCCTAGCCTGGGGCGAAGCTCAGAGTTGACTTCACTTTTGATGTAATAAACACAGTTATCCACTCTACTCTATTGAGCTTTCTATCAGATAATGTGTGCACTATATTGTAAATCTTTATTAACTTCACAACTTACGTTATGTATGTATGTATGTATGTATGTATGTATGTATGTATGTATGTATGTATGTATGTATGCATGTGTGCGTGTATGTATATATGTATTAGTAATAATGAAGTCAAATTAAATAGTGATACTTTGAAATAATTTAATACGCACGCTTCAGGTTTGCGTTATATGTGACGGGTAGTGCACCCATTACGTAAACCCTCCTCAGTTGGGAGCGTTTCGATATATACATACATAAATACGTGTATATATATATATAAGATTAATCCATTCAGATACATTCGTTCGTTTCTTTCCATTGTTATTTGAATTAACACGAAAAATATTTTTGCCGTAGTATTTTGTGGTTGTTTTCTGTAGTTCATTTCTTCCACTGCAACTTTTGTTTATCGTTTTTGAAATTTAAATACATTTCATCTCTTTTCAGACATACAGCGGTGGAATGCCAAGTAAAAAAAAAAAGAGTATTTTCGTTAACTGCCTCTGTTAGCTTTCAATCAAGATTATAATACCACCAATGCCGCTCAAGACATTTATGTGCTATTCAAGAGCTCGGTTAGAAAATTATTTTCTACTCTAGGCACAAGGCCCGAAACTTTTAGAGAGGGGGGCGGTCGATTAGAACGACCCCAGTATGCAACTGGTACTTAATTTATCGACCCCGAAAGGATGAAAGGCAAAAATCTACCTCGGCGAAATTTGAACCCAGAAAGTAAAGACAGACGAAATACCTATTTCTTTATTACCCACAAGGGGCTAAACATAGAGGGGACAAACAAGGACAGACATAGGTATTAAGTCGATTATATCTACCCCAGTACGTAACTGGTATTTAATTTATCGACCCCGAAAGGATGAAAGGCAAAGTCAACCTCAGCTGAATTTGAACTCAGAACGTAACGATAGCAGAAATAAGGCTACGCATTTCGCCCGGCGTGCTAACGTTTCTTATTTCTTTATTGCCCACAAGGGGCTAAAGATAGAGGGGACAAACAAGGACAGAGAAAGGGATTAAGTCGATTACATCGACCCCAGTGCGTAACTGGTACTTATTTATCGACCCCGAAAGGATGAAAGACAAAATCGACCTCGGTGGAATTTGAACTCAGAACATAGCGGCAGATGAAATACCTATTTCTTTACTGCCCACAAGGGGCTAAACACAGAGAGGACAAACAAGGACAGACAAACGGATTAAGTCGATTATATCGACCCCAGTGCGTAACTGGTACTTATTTAATCGACCCCGAAAGGATGACAGGTAAAGTCGACCTCGGCGGAATTTGAACTCAGAACGTAGCGGCAGACGAAATACCTATTTCTTTACTACCCACAAGGAGCTAAACACAGAGAGAACAAACAAGGACAGACAAACGGATGATTAAGTTGATTATATCGACTCCAGTGCGTAACTGATACTTATTTAATCGACCCCGAAAGGATGTAAGGCAAAGTCGACCTCGGCGGAATTTGAACTCAGAACGTAGCGGCAGACGAAATACCGCTAAGTATTTCACCCGGTGTGCTAACGTTTCTGCCGGCTCGCCGCCTTCGCTTAGAACATTCTACTGCACTCACCTAATTCTTCTGATTCAACGTCTTCAGATTAACCCCTTTTCCGTTCGTTCTCTAACAGAATGTGATGCGTATGTTCAACAACGACGTGGAGCTGTAAAACGTGGTTCAATGAAGTCTTTGAGTCAAGACCCGATGATTTTTACCGTCAAGGCATTGAGAAGAAACTCGCAGAACGTCGACAAGAAGTAGTGAACAATGAAGCAGACAGATTTGTGGAAAATTGTTGACGAATAATACAGATTACAGTAAATGGGGTAAAAAATAAAACGAACGAATTTATTTGACAACCCTGTACACCCCCCCCACTGTTTTATACGGTCACCTCACATGCATAAACCACGCTACTAATAGTTTCACGTACGTGGAAACCCAAGTACGTTTTTCAGGCGTGAAGATCCTACTTGGGTTTCCATGTACGTGAATATAAACTTAGTTACATGTTGAACATTTAAAAGGGTTTTCCCTTACCTTACTCCTCGATTCAAATTTTCGCGTTAAAGCAATTCTCAAAGTACATGGATGTATTGAGTAAATATATTTTACAGTATGTCCTATCAATAGCAACTTTCGACATGAATATTATCATCACCCCACCACACGCACACATGAGAGAGAGAGAGTGAGAGAGTGAGAGAGAGAGAGAGAGGGGGAGAGAGAGAGAGAGGAGAGAGAGAGAGAGAAAGAGAGAGTGGAGTCTGTACTTGCACTTTATATTGTCGAACATTGTAAGGTTGAAAGGCAAAGATGATCTTGGCGAGATTTGAACTTAGAACCCCAAGAAGTGGAAGAAATACTAGCGACGACGTCGATCCGTGTCTTTGTCCAGTTCGTTGTTCTTTTCTTTCAGACGTTCGGTTGTGTTTCGGTTGGCTCTCGTCCGATTTTGGGATGGTTATATCATGGTCACGGCTTAGGCAGTAATAGGCGTTATCAGTTATAAATCGAGGATAGAAAGGTAATAGGACTAATCATATCCATAGAATGTACTTGGCTGTGTGGTAAGAAGTTTGCTTCCCAATCACAAGGTTCCAGTTTCGGTCCCACCTTGGGTAAGAGTTTTGTCTCTCATCACCGCTTGACAACCGGTGTTGGTGTGTTTACGTCCTCGTAACTCAGAGGTTCGGCAAAATAGACCGATAGAATAAGTAATTAGGCTTAAAAAAAGTGCTGAAGTCGAGTCATTCGCCTGCGGTACTTCTTCAAGAGGAAGGGGCATGAAATAAAAATATCAGACTGAAACAAGTTAAAAGGTATGACTATATAATATCTTTTATCTTTTACTTGTTTCAGTCATTAGACTGCGACCATGTTGGGGCAGCGTCTCGAATGTTCAGTTGAATGAATCGGCCCCAGGGCGTACTTTAAAGCTTGGTACTTATTCTGTTGGTGACTTTAGCCGAACCGCTAGGTTACAGGGACGCAATCACACCAACACGGGTTGCCAAGCGGTAGTGGGGGGACAAACACAGACACAAAGACAAGCACATATAGATATAGATATGTACACATATACATACACACACACACACACACACACACACACACACACACACACACACACACACCACGCACACGACGGACTTCTTTCAGTTTCTGTCTACCAAATCCACTCACAAAACTTTGGCCGGTCCGAACCTATAGTAGAAGACATTTGCCCAAGGTGCCACGCAATGGGACTGAACCCAGAACCATGTGGTTGGGAAGTGAGCTTCTTATCGCACAGCTACGCCTGCGCAACCTTTTTCATGAAGAGGATGGTACTATTAAAAATTTAGGCGTGTTATTCAGATAAGTCCCACGGGTCGCAGTTTGTCCATGGCTGGCTTAGCCTCGAATCAATCTCGACTTAGCAGGGCAATTTGGTCGAACTACGAGACACGAGATACAGATCTGTTTCGCCCCTTGCAGCATATCTCCTCCATCTTACTGAGGATAAACTGTGGTAAAAGGATAAGTGGAGGGAGGGCAAAGCTCAAACTAGAGTGAAAGGAGAAGGAAGAAGGGGAGGAGATGAGAGTAAACTATAGAAGAATAAAGTAGTTGAAGTAGAAGAGAGAGATGTATTAGAGAAGTAGGAGGAAGAGGAAGAGAAGGAGGATATATAAAGGGCACAGCAGGATGGCGGAAAGGGGGAAAAAGAGGAAGTAGGTGAAGAGAGAAGAGTGAAAAGAGAGAGGGAAAGGGAGAGGGAAAGCGAGAAAGCGAGCAAGTGAGAGAGAGCGAGAGAGATAGAGTTAGATAGATAGAAAGAAAGAAAGAGAGAAAGAGTGAAAGAGAGAGAGAGAGAGAGAGAGAGAGAGAGAGAATGAGAGAGTGAGAAGGAGGAACTGAAGGGACAGTAGGCATGAAGAGAAAGGAGAGAAAATTAAGAAAGGTGAAAAACAGACGGAGAAAAGGACTAAAGAAAAGGACCTAAAGAAAAGAGGAAGAAGCGAATTGGAAGAAGAAATAGTCAATGTGATGTGGGGTAGTGGTCAAGACTAAGAAGAAATAGTATGTGAAGAGGAGAGTAAGGAAAACAGTTGATATGGGAGAGTGGGGGGGGGGAAGAGAAGAAAAAGAGAAGAGACCGAACAGTAGAAGAGGGCAAAAGACTGCAGACGTATAAGAGGCGAAGAGATTTTAAAATGCTAAAATGATCAAATCGCAGTACATGGTTTAAGACAGACAAAAGTCGCTCCCTTGA
>NW_021826419.1:0-2500 GCF_006345805.1 Octopus sinensis | reverse complement strand
CTGTCAGCTCACCACCTTCCCCCACACATATTCCTACACACCGCAAAATATTAAATGTTCCTGACATTTAACACAATGTGAATTACCGAGGCATTCTCACTAATTTACAATGGATTTAATGAAACGAATGATCCATCTACTTATTCAAACAATTCTATTATAAACTTCTTCGTATTGTTATCATTGTTTTGCTTCTTCTTATTTGACCATAGATCAATCACTCCTACCAAATACATCTGTGTCGATAGACCTTTAATCGTCAATCACCATGCATAATTCTTTAGACGTAGTGTACAACACAACGGAAAAAAAGTGTTGTTTGTTCGGATGTTCCATTATATTTCGTACAATAAAAAAATATGGCATCTTCCACTGTTCCCGTTTATTGAAGTATCTATTTCTTTATTGCCCAAAGGGGGCTAAACATAGAGAGGACAAACAAGGAAAGGTAAGGGATTAAGTCGATTATATCGACCCCAGTGTGTGACTGGTACTTATTTAATCGACCCCGAAAGGATGAAAAGCAAAGTCGACCTCAGCGGAATTTGAACTCGTAACGGCGGACGAAATACCGCTATGCATTTCGTCCGGTGAGCTAACGATACTGCCCTCTCTAGTTCATTGTAGTATTACCGACACACACACACACTCTCACCCCCCCCACACATATATATATATATATATATACACACACATTAATACTTGTTTTTGTGTCAAGTTATATTTACATTTTATAAAATGTTTTAAAAGAAAGTTAAAATACCTGGGCCACCCTTTGTATTTACGTATGAATATATATATATATATATATATATATATATATTATATTACATATATATATATGCACACACACACGTATGTACAGATACATACATACATCTATATATATATATATATATACTTATATATGGAGGCGTAAAGGCCCAGTGGTCAGGGCAGCGGCCTCGCGGTTGTTAGGATTGAGGTTTCGATTCACGAGGCTTCGGCAGCGAGATGGTGGCGAACCCTGCTGTATTCTTTTACCACAATTTTCTCTTACTCTTTCTTCCTGTTTCTGTTGTACATGTATTCCAAAGGGTCAGCCTTGTCACACTCTGTGTCACGCAGAATCACACCGAAAACTACGTCTTTGGATTACTCAGCCACTCGCACGTTAATTTCACGAGCAGGCTGTTCCGACGATCAAATCAACTGAAACGCTTGTCGTCGTAACCGACGGAATGCCACGTGTATATATATTATCTTAGTACACTGGTACAAACACGTAAAAATCTACACGTACAAAGCGTCTCTATCTAAACGTCTGGGGGCAGTGAGTGCGTGCTAGTGTGTGTGTGCGCCTATATATATATATATATATATATATATATGTGCGTGTGTGTATGCGAGTGCGTGCATGTATGCGTGTGCGTAAATATATATTTGTGTGATTATTGTCTGCTGAAACTGATGTTGTGTACGAACACCGTTGTGTTACTTCGTTCCTTTTTGGCTACATTCCTTCACACAGCGGTTGCTTTTCACATTTGGTTATTTACCGATATCGTTAGTTACAAGAAAATTAAAATATATTGAGTACCAACCAACTTACAGGGTTTGATATGATCAACAAAATGAATTAGTGACAGCACTTCACAACAACCGCGAACAGAAAGAACCGAAAGAAAAAAAAATAATGAAAATATCGACAAAGGGACATTACAAAAAGAAGATATGGCGCTCGTTAATTTTATATAACAATGTTATTGCTTTAGAAAGAGACAGTTAATTATATCTACAGTGAAACGTAAACACGGAACCTAATTATAGCCAGATGGAGTTGGCCTTTTTAGAGAAAATTAGTTTTTTTTTTGTGGTTGACATACTTCAAGCAGGGAAATCGCTTGGCCTATTCGTAAAAGCTTTGTTATTTCGATGACAAGATTGTCATTTCGAATCTTGGACCAGGCGGTATTTTTCTTTTTTTTTTTTTTGCATAAAACATTTCATTTCAAAATGAGGCAGTTTATTCATCTGTAAACGAGTAATATTGCATTGGAATGGCATCAGATTCAGCAGGTATATTTAGACCTAGGGCTTTTATACACCATCAAAATAGCGTAACCGCGACTATGAAATTTTAAACTCGAACCTGTTGAAGACACACGAGATGTCGAAATATCGTTCACTAGATGACAATGGCACTCTTCTTTTAATTTTGAGTCTAAATCTTCGGGAGGAGTTATCTCAATCCTTTCTATATTAACCAAAATGAAGAAGCTTCACAAAATTATTTTTTGAACCTGTTGAAGACACATAAGCTATCTAGATGACAATGGCACTCTTTTTTAATTTTGATGTTATTATTTATTATTATTATTATTATTATTATTATTATTATCATTAATGTTGTTGTTGTTGTTGTTGTTGTTCTTCTTCTTCTTCTTCTTCTTCTTGCTGCTTCTGTCGTTGCTGTTGTTGTTATATTTCGTTCTGAGTATTTCATCTTTACGTTCATATC
>NW_021826418.1:0-12832 GCF_006345805.1 Octopus sinensis | reverse complement strand
CCATACCGGGTACTGTAGCCGGAGCCAGGTGAGCCCGGGACTCGTGTCAGGCAGGGCCGTCACTCCCTTTAAGTAGTGAAGAAAATCGCTACCCACTACCTAGTATTTAATGTATATATATATATATATATATATATATATATATATATATATATATATATATATATATATATATATATATTCTTACTTTCTTTCCTGATGAGAAGTTTGCATTTTACACCGTTTATTCCTTTGGAATAAAACCAATGTTGTCTTCGAAACATATATCGAAAGTAAAAGAATTTTAATAACATCTTCGTTCAACTTCATTTATTTACTTATACTACACAAATTACTAGACATTAACCCGGAGTTTCTACCTTTGAATGGGTCGCTTCATCCGTGTTACTTGAGTGAATTTTGCTACCCTGGTAACTGTTTATTGAATTTTCTATGTTAACGGTAAATAAAGGATAATTCATTCATCCATTTATATATATATATATATATATATATATCATCGTTGGACAACTGGTGTTGTCATGTTTAATTCCAAGTAATATAGCGGTTCAGCAAAAGGCACCGACAGAATAAATACTAGGATTCAGAAATAAATATTGAGGTCGATTTGTTCGACTATACCACCCCCAACACCACTTCAAGGCGGTGCTCCAGCATAGCCGCAGTCAAATGACTGAAACAAGTAAAAGAATAAAAGAATATTTGTTATTATATATTTTACCCATATTTTTTTACGTGTATTTTGTTTGATTTTTCCACTTTGGCATAGGTATATAGCTCTATATTTAAGAGATGAGGAATTATGTACATTATTTACATTATTTACATTTGACGGTAATTTGTCCTCATCTTGTTCGTTATTAACACAACGTTTCGGCTGATATACCCTCCAGCTTTCGTCAGGTTTTCTGGGGGGAAATTTCGAACCTGGGTTCTCATTCCTAAGGTATTTTTCGATGTAATAATAATGATGATGATGATGATAATAATAATAATAATAATAATAATAATAATAATAATAATAATAATAATAATAATAATAATAATAATAATAATAATAATATAACACAACAGCAACATCAAAAAATATCTTTGGAAGGAGAACCCAGGTTCGAAATTTCCCCAAGACACCTGAAGAAAGCAGGAGGGTATATCAGCCGAAACGTTATGTTAACAACAAACAAGATGAGGACAAATATCCGTTGAATGTAAATAATGGTATATAGCTGGGTTTTTTTTTTCTTGCATTTAAATATGTCCGCTAAGACCGACGTGAAGTCAGATAAACAAACTGAAGATGAGTTTATTTTTACTATCAATTTCTTTAAATGACGACGTAATTCGAAAGACATAACTTGAAATGACGTAAGTTGAGGTATGCCTGTACTTACATAGCTATTACATCAGTAAATAGTTTCAAATTTTAGCACAAGGCCAGCAAGTTCGCTGGAAGGAGAGCTAATCGATTACATCGACCCCAGTGCTCAGCTGGTACTTATTTTATCAACCCACAAAGGAAGAAAGACGAACTTGACCTCGGCAGAATTTGAGCTCAGAACATAAAAAGACGGACGAAATACTGCCAAGCATTTCGCCTGCCATGCTAACGATTCTACAAGCTTGCCGACTCAATTACTTCCGCAAATGGATTTATGAATTAATAACATATAACAACGTGCTGAACAACCATTATAGTATTTATTTAGAAAGACTTTAATTACTTGCATTAATTATAGTGATAGAGGCACATGGCCTAGTGGTTAGAGGAGCGGTCGAGTGATCGCGAGTTCGAATCTCAGACCGGGCGATGTGTGTGTTTATGAGCGAAACACCTAAGCTCCACGCAGCTCTGGCAGAAGGTAATGGTGAACTTCTGCTGACTCTTTCGCCACAACTTTCTCTCTCACTCTTTCCTGCTGCATCTTGCAGCTCACCTGCGACGGACCGGCATCCCGTCCATGTGGGGAACCTATACGCCAAGGAAACCGGGAAACCGGCCCTAATGAGCCAGGCATTGCTTAAGAAGCAACAAACAACCAAAACAGTTATAGTGGGATGCACTTTTTTCATCCGTTGGTCGTCCTTTTAAAAGCGTCTACTCCTTAAATCACGGTACGCTGCCTTAAATATATTATTTAAACGTTTCGCGTAAGATACGAAATACGAAATAAAGATTGACGTAAGGGGAGATTATAGCTCAGTCAATATGAATACAAGAAGACGCGTGGCTTACTGGTTAGGGTTTTCGGCCCACAATTGTAAGGTCATGCGTTCGATTCCCGGTGGTTCGTTGTGACCTTGAACAAAATACTTTATTTGATGTTGCTCCAATCTATACAGCTGGCAAATATTAGCTGTAGCAGTATTTAAAAGGGCTAGCCTTGATGAATTCTGTGTCCAGCTTAATCTCCCTGAGAATTGCGCTAAGGGTTCGCGTGTCTGTGGATTTCCTCAACCACTTGCACGCTACTTTCACGAGCTAGCTGTTTTGTTGATCGTACCGACAGGAACCCTCCATGTCGTAAACGACTGCGTGCAGTTCTGGTGTTTTACTAATACCAGAACGTATTTCAGTTCGAGGTCGTCAATTCACACTGGTCCCTATCAGAGACATAAACACACAACACACACACACACACACACACACACACACACACACATAGTCCAGTAGAGCCAATCGCCACTCACAAGTAGTAAGTGTGACTTGGTGACATGTGTTATGTTTTCCTCTCTGTTTTCGATACCTAAGATGTGAGAAAATGTACATGCTCCCTTCGCCACATGGAATATGGAGGATGACATCTAGCGTGAGAGAGAGAAAGAGAAAGAGAGGGTGAGAAAGAAAGAAAGAAAGAAAGAAAGAGATAAACGGGTACATCGTAAAATAATGTGTGTTGCTAAAGGATTAAAAAGAAACTGTCCTGTCCAGGAATCGAAACCGTGGATTTTCGATCAAGAGTCGGAGACCCTAATCACTAGGCCACGTAGCTTCACACACGCGCAGAAGCATATTATATTTGTGTATGAGTTTATGCATATATAGGAGTATGAGAATATATATATATAGCAAGAAAGAGAGAGAGAGAAAGAAAGAGTAATAGATAGAAAGAGAGAAAGAAAGATAGATAAATAAATAGATAGATAGATAGAGAGAGAGAGATAGAGATAGATAGATAGATAGATAGATAGATAGATAGATAGATAGATAGATAGATAGATAGATAGATAGATGGATGGATGGATGGATGAATGGATGGATGGATAGATAGATAGATAGATAGATAGATAGATAGATAGATAGATAGATAGATAGATAGATTTCTTTATTGGCCACGCAGGGCTAAACACAGAAGCACAAAATACAAAGCAGAGCTTTTCTTTTTGGGAATTCCAATCAAAAGGGATCGGGAAAAAATGGGGAGAATTCCGATTAAAAGAAATCATGAAAAAAAAAGTAGGGCCGATCAATAGGGATCGTATATCACAGAAATGTCAATGTAAAAAGAGAAAACAGATTAGGTTTGTCCGTGGACAAAAAAGCATACTGGAAAGACTACGGGAGCCTTGGGCAATAGTGTTATGCAAAAAGAAAACGCATTACAGTAAGTGGCTCTCTTTTTTCCTTTCGTTCTTTTTTTTCTTTTGGTTCATAGGATTATGCTCAAGCTGGCTCCATCATTCACACGTGCCATCCTTGCTACATTCACCCATCGTTTTTTGAAACATTCACTAGACAAAACTTCCCTCTCTACTCTCACCTTCCTCTTCAAGTGATACTTGAAGAAGTTGATGAGAGATTGACCAGAGAGAAAAGTGGTTGTCTCTAATCCTTTCAGACGCGTCCACCAGATACATTCTTTCGCCATAGCCACTTTCGATGAAAATGGCTTTTCCTTCCTTCCCGTTTCAAAGAAGGAAGCGCGACAATATCGATGATAGACTCGGCTGATAAACCAACTCGTCCCACACGCGATAGCAGTCATTCGACTTAGGCCCACAGGTCGGAAATGGTTGAACACTGCACGAGTGCGTGCAGGGCGGTTTCGTCGTTCTGACAGCATCTCGGACAGGTTGGCCCCGTGTTTCTCGAGCCATGTCTGTAGAGCTTATCCCGAACGGGTAGCGCTTCTCGAAAGCACTGCCAGGCCAGGGATCTCTGGAAGTTGTTCATAGGTCCTGCCTTGAACAGGCGAGTCAGGTATTCTTCGTCGACGCCCAGATTCGCCCCGAGATCGTCGTCGTACCTCCCCTCCACTAATCCTCTATAGAATGCTTTGGTTGTGTTGAAGTCGCTCAAGGTCGACTCGGGACGGCATAGTTGCTTGAGAGCAACGCGACAGTCGCGGTGCCATTCGCCCTTCCTCGGCCTCGCTTTGATCCACGACTGCAGTTCGGTCATGGAGACGAGCTGCGGGAACGCGTGCCTCACAAACTGCAACCACACCTGTTCACCGTCGTCTACGTAGAGCCGGAAATGTCGCAGTCTCAGCGCGTGTCTGCGCATCATCAACCACGGCATGCCCAGTCCTCCTTTTAACGGGTGTTGACAGCAAATGGATCGCCTGACCATCGGAACGCATCATTTCCACAAGAAAAAGGAAGTGAATGCGTTCTAGTTTGGTGATGGTAGGGTCGGGACAAGGCACGACGGTCAGGCTGTTGTAGATGATGGACGCGATGTACGTGTTCACCACCTCCACCCGACCTTTTAGGGATAGATAGATAGATAAATAAATAGATAGATAGATAGATAGATAGATAGATAGATAGATAGATAGATAGATAGATAGATAGATAGATAGATAGATGATAAATAGATAGATAGATAGATAAATAGATAGATAGATAGATAGATAGATAGATAGATAGATAGATAGATAGATAGATAGATAGATTGATTGATTGATTGATTGATTGATAAACTTAAACTTTTAAGGAAAATAATAAGATTAAATTTTTAAAATATGTAAAATTTTCAATGAGACCGATGAAACAATCATGGAAGGAACCGAATAATAATTGATTTATTTTCTTGGATGACGTCAACGCTGAATTTCCCTAAGAACTACTTTCAAGTTACGCGTGTCTGTGGAGTGCTCCAGCATTTGCATGTTAATCTCACGAGTGAGCTGTTCCGGTGATCTGGAATACTCGCCATTGTGACAGACGGAGAGCTACTTACTTCAACTTTATACGAGGCTCTTCTTCGTAAGAGGGTCTCCTGAAATGTTCCTGGCTTTAAATAAAAGAAAACGCAGGAGGATCTGTTAATTATGATTATATCCAGCATATGCCCCTCTCAGATTCACATACTTATTGCTACGGTCCTTCGGTTTTTTCTAAGTCTTGTAAAAGAACTCGAAAGTTTGGGCCTCCGAGCAGGCTTTTCGCGAAACCCTTAAAACTAGGTACATTTCAGCACCCACGTCGTAATAGCCTGAATCCAATTTCCTCTTGTTTATACCCTATTCAGAATGCAGTTGAGTATTCGGAGTTTAACGAGGTTTGAATTAATCTGTATGGTGGTTACTACCATATCGTACATTACATAATAACACATCTTCTTTAATTATGGCTATGTGGGTACGTGAATCTACGAGCACGCGTTTGCATATGTGTGGGGGGGGGCGTGCGTGTGTGTGTGTGCTAACATACATGTGCATAAACAGTAATATACTATATATATATATACATACATGAATACATGCACATATATACATATGTATACATGCATATATATAAATATATATATATATATATATATATATATATAATATACATACATATATACACGTGCATATATATATACATAGTATACTATTACTTATACATCTATACGTACACACACACTCACACATACATATATATATATATATATATATTAGTATATATACATATCTATATACATACATATGTATATAGATATATATATGTATATGAAATATATATACATATATATATATATATATATATACATATATATATGAAATGTGAGTGTGTATGCAAGTATGCGTGCCTGTATATATGTAAGAATATATATTGTGGGGCGGGTACAATATGGAACAAAAACAAAATACAAAACAAAACAAAAAAAAACAAAAAGTACTCGCAGAAAAATGTCAAAAATAACTTCTTTTTTATTTATTTATTTTTCCTCTTTGATCACCACCACCATCATCACTGCCATCAGCACAGCATCATCATCACTACCATCTTCTACAATATCACCAGCGTCCCTCCACTACCACCACCACCACCACCACCACCACCACCACCACCACCACTACTACCACCGTCATCGTAATCCTGACCCAAAACAACAACAAAACCGGCGTCAACAATTACACGTGTTGGCGCCGGTGACTTACACTCGCCATTTCCAGCAAGGAAGAAAACGGAGGGGGCGGGGAGAGGAGGAGGGTGTTACACGGCGGCAGGGATGGGGGGGGCATGGTGGAAGGGGTAGTTCTCCTGACCCTCACCCAACCACCCACCTACCTACCTACCCACCCGTTTATGTGGCGCCACCAGCGCAACATTTCGGTTTACTCGGGTTTATTTCACTTCCTGTCAGCACACAACTTTAGAGGAATTCGTTTGTTCTTAGTGTAATTATTATTATTTTATATATTTCATCTTCGTCGCCACCACCGCCACGATGATTAACCAGCCGATAATGATGATGATGATGATCATCATCATCATCATTATCATCATCATCATCATCATCATCATCATCATCATCACCATCTTCGTCGTCTTTCTCATCACACCATCACTACCCCAACACCACCACATCTACCACCACTTTCATCTTATCAAAGTGATTATCACCTTTATCATCTTTATCATATATACATACATGTATATTGATACACACACAAATATGTACGTATATATGTATATATAGATAGATAGATATATAGATTGACAGATATACATAAACATATATACACATATATATGAACGCCTGTATGTATATACTTTTACTATTAATTAAATATATATATATAATATATATATATATATATATATATAGATATATATATATATATATATATATTAAATATATATCAGGGTGTTATGCGTCTCGACATTGCACTTGTGAACGACATTTTTCTTTACACAATTCCCGTTCAGAGGGCAGTTCCTTAGCCGTTAGCTAAGTGTGTCAAGTAATCATAACATGTTGGAGAGGAGACGTTGGAGTGCGGAATGATGTCGACAGTAGTGCGGTTGGGCGTGGTAGCTCGCGGTTCGCATTTCGAACCAGGTGGCAGGGAGGGGATGGCAAGGAAGATTCGTTAAGCATAGAAACTACAGTATTACGTGCGATGTGGTTGGCACTAGAAGACGATGTTGCTGTGTGCTTTACAACCGAAGATCTTGCGTGGTAGATCGAGCCTTTGCTAGGTGTATAGGGTCTTAGGTTTTTCGCTTGAATTTTTTAGAGGTGGCGATTAGGTTAGGAAAGAAGAATTCGATCTCTTCCGATAGATAGATATTAGATATTAACGACAATGGTAGCATTAATACCGAATGACAACCTTTGTAGCCTAATTAACGTGGCTGTGTTATAGGAGCGCCGTAATAAAGCAACACGAGACATGCATATACGAGAAAGTCTCTCGTATACGCATCCAGTGCATAAAAGTACAATGCCATCGATATCAGGCGAGAAATGTCCAGCACCAGGAGCGGAACTGTTGTATCACGGGATTTCAGCGTTCTGCGCCTCATCAGAAAATTTCCCTTCCACCGATATACAGAAAACCAACGGCTATGTAGCCATATTTTGAGAAAGCAGATGTTTCCAACGCTATTCGTCTTTCCATGTTCTTCACACATTTTGTGTCTTCTGTGATCAAAGTTCCAAAGTGGTCGGAGGATGCTAGCTGCTTAATGATTTGATTGTTCTCTTTCAGCATGCATTTTGGACTTCTCTTCTTTGTCACCACTATACACTCTGTCTTCTGGCAATTTATGAACAGACCCTTCCTCTCACTTTCTCTGATCACTACATCCAGAGCTTTCTGACGTCCCCTTTTCGATTCTGCAAGTAAGAGAGCGTTATCTGCATATCTTATGTTTGTGATATTTCTGCCTCCTACTCTTAGACCTTTTTTCCCCCTTTCCAGTTCTCTTGTGATCGATTCGGTATAGTAATTGAAGACATCTGATGACATAACACATTCTTGCCTGACCCCTCTCCTGATGCTAGTGCATTCACTGCATTCTCCATCCACCCTTATGCATGCTGATTAGTTCCAATACAGGCTCTGCAAGATTCGGGGGTCTTCCCCAAGAGGATCAAGTTTACTAAATTCTTCAAATAACATTTTATATCATACTTTGTCGAAGGCCTTTGTGCAATCTATGAAACACATGAGGACATCGTTTTGCATCTCCACCGCCCGCCCCGCTATTATTCTCAGGACAAAAATAACATTCCTAGTTCCTCCATGTTGATGATGTTTATGACTAAGAAGGCCAATCCTCGCGTAGAACAGGCGAAAACAAAGATGTCATATTCCGTGTTTCTTGTTTTGCATTTTGCAGTGTTTACGTGTTTCTTGAAAGAATATCAATGGCAACAGTGTTGGAATGATACAAGTTGGAGAGGTTCTATGTTTCATTTGCCGAAGTTTTTGCCTCATTTCCTAACAATTTTAGCTGATCTTTGCAACCAGGTAAAGGACACCGTCATGGCTTTTCACCTGACCTTGTACCTAAGTCAGAAACTGTTATTTATATGCCTTGTTTATTTATGTATTTATGTACACACTTAAATTCTGAGGGGGTGGTCACAGTGGATGAGGACAAAGTAAAGCTGGAGCGTGACGTCTCAATATTGTATTTGGGGCTAATTGAACTACTGTGACATCATTAGTTTTGTTGTTTTTAGAATGTTCTGGAGTATTGCGGGTGTTGCTGTCAGCCTATAATTGTGCATATTGTAGCAAGAACTACATGTGAGCAACAATATTTTGAGGTAGTCTTGTAATGCGGTGAGCTGGCAGAACCGTTAACACGCCGGGTTAAATGCTTAGCGGCATTTCGTCCGTCTTTATGTTCTGAGTTCAAATTCCGCCGAGGTCGACTTTACCTTTCATTCTTTCGGGGTCGATAAATAAAGTACCAGTCAAGCACTGAGGTCGATGTAATCGACTCAACCTGAAATTGCTGATCGTGTATCAAAATTTGAACGTAATATTTTGGGTAGTTTTGCTGTAGTGTTCAAGGGTGTCGTAAATATTCCTGCTTATTATGAGATGAACTTCCGTCTTCTTTTCTTAAGATTATGGACTGAGAGTGCACGTTGTGACAGGAAAGTATGCTTAGGATAGTTTGAGGGTTGCATTCTGGGGTGTTATGGATGTTTCTTATTATTTGGAGATGGTTATGCTTACGAGTGAATATGCATTTTGATCCGGGAACTGAATATGAGAAGCAATAAGCTTAAAGTAGTTTGAAAGTAGTTGTGCTTGGGGCTAGTTTTTTGAGGGGTAAGTGTAGGGAATGTTTCTGCTTGTTTGGGGATGATCATGCTTCTAACATTAGGAACTGAATGTGTGTGCTCTAGAATCACTATACAAGAATCCCTATGAAGAAAATTTGGGGCTGGTGTTTTGGAGTGTCGTGAGGGTTTCTACTCGCTTGGAGATGAAAATGCTTCTAACATAAAGGGCTGAGTGGGAAGAATAACATTTCCAAGATGGTAATCTAGAGATTCTTCAAGGTACAGAATATACGTTCTTGGGTATTTGGGGATAGTTTAAAACTGCAACTGTGCAGTTTTCCAGGCTCTTTGTCCTGGAATACAACTACGGCAACGAGATCGGGTTTTCACATGTCAAGGTAAGAACTCCTTGTTTTTGAATAAGTTTCATTCTCCTTTTGAAAATATTTCTTTCGTCATTTAAGAGGTCAGACAGATAACACAACACAAAATACGGTAAAAGAATCTAAAGCAGTTTGTTTCAACTTCAACGAGGTTTAGTGAAGATTTTACGAGATTCTTATAAATGACGATAATTGAAAATTTAACAATAGGAGGATAATAAGATTGCCAGAATCAGTAGAGCATCGGACAAAACGTCTTGTGCTATTTGCTGTTTCTGTACAATCTGAAAATGCAAAGATCCGGGACAGACACAAATATAAGGTTGTCCCAAAAGTTCGTAGAAAGTCTTGGAAAATAATGGTCTTTATTTCGAGGAATAATTTTTGTTGTTTTTGTTAGTACTTGGCGAGTAAAAATTCAATTTTCGCAAGTGTTTACGAACTTTTGGGACAACCTAATACATCATTTTGCCCAATATTATAACAATGAAACCAGTTCACTGCTCTGGGCTGCTATTTTATTTCATCGGACCCGCTAGGATAGAAGGCAGAGTTGGCTTCAGCGGGATTTGAACTCAGGAAGTAAAGAAGCGGAACAAGTGAGCATGTGTTTTGTTTTCTGTTTATTTATTATTATTATTTTTTTCTTTGTGTTATGGGTAGTTGTAAAGATATTGTTGACTCAGGTGGGAACTGATACAATCCATGTCAGTTGTAATATATAAACTGTACACTAACAGCATTGTTTCTTTGTCGTGGCCCAAAGTGGAACGTGTGAGAATAATTACAAGAGCTGAGCTTATTGCAACTGTCAATGATGATGATGATGATGATGATGATGATGATGGTGATGGTGTTGATGATGATGGTGATGATGATGATGATGATGATGATGATGATGATGATGATGGTGTTCTTGATGATGATGATGATGATGATGATGATGATGATGGTGATGCTGACGATGGTGGTGATGATGATTGATGATGATGATGGTGGTGGTGGTGGTGGTGGTGGTGATAATGATGATGATGATGATGATGATGATGATGATGATGACGATGATGATGACGATGATGATGATGATGATTAAGACAGTGAACTGGCAGAATCGTTAGCACGCCGGGCAAAAGTGCTGAGCGAACATTTCGTGCGTCTTTAGGTCTCTGAGTTCGAATTCCGCCGAGATCCGTTTTGCATTTCATCCTATCGGGGGATCGATAAAATAAGTGCCACTAGATCCACTAGAGGACGATGTAATCGGCTTACCCCTTGTCCCTCCACACACACATACTCACCCCAAATTGCTGGCCTTATGTTGCTGTTATCGTTGTTGTTATTGTTGGTGGTGGCGCAGGAGTGGCTGTGTGGTAAGTAGCTTGCTTACCAGCCACATGGATCCGGGTTCAGTCTCACTGCGTGGCATCTTGGGCAAGTGTCTTCTACTATAGCCTCGGGCCGACCAAAGCCTTGTGAGTGGATTTGGTAGACGGAAACTGAAAGAAGCCCGTCGTATATATATATATATGTATGTGTGTGAATATGTTTGTCCCCCTAGTATTGCTTGACAACCGATTCGACAAACGAGACCGATAGAATAAGTACTGGGCTTACAAAAGAATAAGTCCCAGGGTCGAGTTGCTCGACTAAAAGGCGGTGCTCCAGCATGGCCGCAGTCAAATGACTGAAACAAGTAAGAGAGTAAAGAGTAAAGAGTAAAGAGAGAGTGGTGGCGACGATAGCAGTACCCCAGTTGCAGTTGTAACTGGGTACACCGACGGTTGTTGGATCCGCATTTTTTGTTGGTATCGTGGCTGTAGGTTGCTGATGGTCATATTGTTGCAGTTCTATTTGTTGTTGCTACTACATCTGTTTTAGGAACTGCAGCTGTTGTTGTTGCTATTGTTGGTATTGCAGTCGTCGTTGTTGTTGTTGTTGCTTATGGTATTTCAGTGGTTGGTAGTGGCACGCAATTATCATTTGCTCCTGCTTGTGTTGAAGTGGTTACACTAGAAAACGCTTGTTCTTCTTACTGTTGTTGTCGATACTATTACTATTTTGTTGCTGTTGTTGTTGTTATTATTATTATTATATTATTATTATTATTATTATTAGTATTATTATCATATCATCATTTAATTATATCATATTATTATTATCATTATTATTATTATTATATTATTATTATTATTATTATTATTATTATCATCATCATCATTATAAATTATTATTATTATAATTATTATTATTAATTTTATTATTATTACTATTATTATTATTATTATTATTTTTTTATTATATTATTATTATATTATTATATTATATCATCATCATCATAATTATATAATTATTATTATTATTATTATTATTATTATTATTATTATTATTATCATTATTATCATCTCATCCTCATTATTATTATTATTATTATTATTATTATTATTATTATTATCATTATTATTATTATTATTATTATTATTGTTATTATTATTATTATTACTCTCTTTATTCTTTTCACTCTTTTACTTGTTTCAGTCATTTCACTGTGGCCGTGCTGGAGCACCGCCTTTAGTCGAGCAAATCGACCCCATTCTATCGGTTTCTTTTGCCGAACTGCTACGTTACGGGGACGTATACACACCAGCATCGGTTGTCAAGCGATGTTGGGGGACAAACACAGGCACACAAACATATACACATACATGTATATATATACAACGGGCTTCTTTCAGTTTCCGTCTACCAAATCCACTAACAATGCTTTGGTCGGGCAAAGGCTATAGAAAACACTTGCCTAAGGTGCCACTCTGTGGGACTGAATCCGGAACCATGTGGTTGGTAACCAAGCTACTTACCACACAGCCACTCCTACGCCTATTATTATTATTATTACTATTATTATTATTATTATTATTATTATTATTATTATTATTATTATTATTATTATTATTATTATTATTATTATTATTATTATTTATTATTATTATTA
>NW_021826417.1:7500-12976 GCF_006345805.1 Octopus sinensis | reverse complement strand
CGGGAAAAATTTTTATCAATGGCCAGCATCAAAAATGCCTTTAAAGGTAAAATTTATATATAATTTACAAGATAAGGCAGAAGAAAAATTCTAATGCCAAATATGCCGAAACAAAAAATTGTCATAACCATTATAATTTATGCGTCTCGAAACAAACCGATAGAAATCTCTAAAAAATATTTGTTTCGGCATATTTGGCATTAGAATTTTTCGTCTGCCCTTATCTTGTAAATTATGTATAAATTTTACCTTTAAAGGCATTTTTTGATATGCTGGCCATTGATAAAATTTTTTTCCCGAAAAACATTTTATCCTATATTAATTATAAATAGATTAGTGTTCACTTCCGGATTCTATCACTGTGTGAAAGTTTCTAGTTCGAATCACACGTGTCTCGAGGTGCGCCGAAGATTTTTCTATTTTGAATATATTTGGGGTACTTATGTCTGCTCAGTGACTTAGTGCTTGCTTTTTCCGTGGGTATGAGTAAGTATTTCATTTATATCTCGCGTATTTGCCGCTGAAGAGGGGAAAATTTCGTATGAATTAACCCCGAAATTGGACCAATACGGTAATAACAAATTTTTTAGAGATTTATATCGGTTTGTTTCGAGACGCATAAATTATAATGGTTATCGACAATTTTTTGTTTCAGCATATTTGACATTAGAATTTTTCTTCTGCCCTTATCTTGTAAATTATATATATATATATATATATATATATACATGTGTATAATAAGCTAGAATATGCTAGAAGATGATCTACGATCTAACCACAAAGAAAAGAATGTTCTCTAGAGAAATTCAGGAAACACCAGAACATAAGCGGGTAAGACAGATGAAAATATACAAAATACAGAATTAATCGTAGACCGATTTCGTCATTAACGATTTTACTTACGAAATCATCATCCGTGGTATCTTCAGTTCGAGCGTTCCAATTCAATATAATTTGTAGAACTATACACGAGTTGTCCTCATAAAATTAGACGTGTGTATAGTTCTACCAGTTACATTGAGGTTATTTTCAAATGTCTAAGTTCTGGCGCGCCAAATCCCGCAGTAGATAATTCACTGCAGCTAATGTTGGTTTTAAATTGATGTTTTAAATTGATGTTAATTGAATTAAGATTCAATTTATCACCTTCATTATTTAAATTTTAAATAATTATGTTCTCTAACCGCACACACAAACACACACACACACATACACACACGACAAGGTAATCTCAAATCAAGATAAACAGTGCATGACCTTACAGGTGGAGCGTCATTAGAATTTTCTTCAGGTCGCGTAGCCCATCCCGCTCAAAAGATCTCCGAATAAGGGTTGTTAAAGGATGTTGAACGAAGCACCCATGTTTCCTCAGGTGAATTATTCAAACCCCAAAGAATTCATCTCAACACATGGCTATGATGCTCCCCGAATACTTCTGCTGGTGATCAGAGATGCGCATATCGTCAGCCTCTAAGGTTAAAGTCAAACAACTGACAAGCAAATCTGTGGTATTGAGCAGAATCTTTGCTGTTGCCCATCTTTTATACCAAGACAAACAATGTACATGATAACACTTCCAATCAGTTAAGATCATAAATCATGAGAAAAACTGCCTGATACATCAACATCATCATCATCATCATTACTATTATATGAAAACTCACAGCTTATTTTGCGGGGTATGATGGAAAGTGTCAGCTGTCCACAGCCAACATACTAAGGTGACACTTGTTTTACTGGTCATGCTTCAAGAGCCCTGTGTATAATTCTTGCATTTCCAAGCAATGCTGATTTTTGTAGGTGTTCTACCTTCATAATTGCACCGATTGTTTTCAGCCATGCTGGCAGTTAAGTGCCGATACTTCCAACTGCACCAATTACTTTCGGTATCGCGTCTACTCTCTTCATTGACCACGACCTTCTATTATTATTACTGTTATTATTATTATTTCTTCCTCGCTGCTTGGCGCCGTCTTTCTCTGTCGCTAGTAATGACATTGTGTGTGTGTGTTACACAAAACGAAGGACCGTCTGATGATTTCTGGCGTTTGTCTAATGTCTGATTTAACGCCTAATTATTTTGACACTTATCCTTCATTTTTTGCTTCTCTTATATATATTTTTTTCCAATATACTTTCCAACTTTTACCACAAAAATGTAAACTAGCAAGAACGTAAAACATGAAAAAAGAAAAACAATAACAAAAACAAAAATGATAACATTTGTAACAAAAGCCTCAAGAATTTAGGTAAAATTTCTTCCCACAACCGCCTCGCAAGAACTTAAGTCAATAACTGGGGATAAACGAGTCTATTTTGAGAACTTTAGTTGATTCTATTTGATAATTGTGTTTGACTGCAAGACAAGACAACTCCTTGTCGTGGAGAATGTCGATATTAGGGTCTCCTTTTAACTGTTCCATCTAGCTATACTATTTTTATTATTTTTATCTTTTTCGTGTTTTGTGGCACATTTATTTTGTTTTTGTTTTTATAACTATGTTGTTTTTCTTTCCTTCCTGCTATCCAGGCTATCATCATGGCTGACTAGAGGGAATGTTTTCCTTCAGGCTTTGTATATTTTACATGTATGATGTAAACGATGGCTCTCTATGAGACCTCTGTGTGTTTGTATAATCTTAATCGTGGTATAATCACATAAATGCATAAACGTGCACACTTGTAGACAAACGCTCGCTCGCGCACAAAGGCATATCCACAAAGAGAGACAAACATCCTACACACAGAAACATACAGACCATCACTTAATAGAAACCCCAATAGCGTGTCCCAAGTCGCCCTCCTTCTACCTATGTAAATACATTCCTACGTATATGTCTGTGTGTGCGCGCGTATGTGTGTGTATGTGTGCGCGCATATATATACATATATATATATATATATGTGTGTGTGTGTGTGTGTGTGTGTATATATATATATATATATATATACATATATACATACATACATACATACATACATACATACATACATACATACATACATACATACATACATACATACATACATACATCGTTCCTAAACTGTCCTATGTCCAAATTTGGCCAGATTTTTTTCAATATTCATTTTTGCTTGCAATAGCCGATTCTTTTGGTGAAAATAACGTATCTCCAGCTGCTTCAGATGCCAAGATATCAAAAAGGGTCAAAGTGTAGGACAACGCTTTTGCTCTGGAATTCGTGGAAATATTTCTTTTTGTTTTCTGAAAAAGCAACTTTTGGACTTACGACACTTTTGCATTATATCAACGACACACACACACACGTAAGTATGTATGTATGTATGTATGTACGTATGCATTGTATGTATTGTATATATCTCTTATGATAATATATATATATATTATATATATATATATATATATATATATACATGTGTGTGTGTGTGTGTGTGTTTATATATATATATATATAAATATATGCACACACACATTATATATATAAAATGCATTTATATATATATGTATACATGCATACATATATAAACAAGTATGCGTGTTTATTTTTCAACTCTCTTTTCAAAATAAGACAGAGGAGATTTCGAGTTTGTAACCTATTTTTATACCCGCAGTCGACAATTTCCTCTTTTTTTTCTTTTTAATCTTAAAAAGGGACACAACATCTCTACTAAAATTCCTAGTGAATGCCAAAAATATCTAAAAACATTGCAAAATCAAAAAAAAAAAGAAGCAACAGAAATGACCGATAAAGAACAAAATTAAGTGGGTCATATCACAGACATAGATTTATTTAATGAAATGTTAGCCAAAGCGATGAGAGAACTTTATTATTCAATATATGTTGTCAATAGCGAATTTTCTTATACGACTATAACAACATCCAATATGTGTTAAACTGTGATGCTATGCAAGTAGAAGTTCTTTAATTCACTTGAAGCATCACTGTTCAGACCATACTGGATCACCGCCTTTACGTTGTAATTATCTATTCATATATACATTACTATATTTCATTTATATATATATATATATATATATATATATATAAATACCACGCAACACACCCAAGTTTTAATATGCTCTTTCTCTTGAAATTAAGTTAAGGACTCCGAAAGGATAACATGCCACAGGTTATTTTAAAGGCTAGGAACTCACAAGGCAAAAATATGTAATTTTATAACACAAATTATCCGATCCGTTACCAAGATCTTTCACAGAACAAGTTTCCCTTTACAGATTTCGGTAAATACAGCTGAAAAGATGCAGCAAAAGTGTTGGATATTTTCCACATTATTCGATAAACGACCATTACTTCACATTTTTTTTTCCTTTTAGATACGGTAAAATAGATCATCTTCAAACTTAACATCTGAAAACAAGGCCTATATCGCCCTCTTGGGGCTTGATTTTTTACTAGATTTGAACCTTTATCTTTTTACTTTCGACTGAACATTATAATACAGATGATGGTAGAAATTACTTCTCTTGTGTGGGACGTTGATGACTTTACAAGATCACAGGGAGGTGTTTGAGCAAAGCATTGGAAGAACACAAATATGACCCATGAGAGAATTTATGAGATTCTTTCTCGTTCTATCTTCTCTCTCTCTCTCTCTCTCTCTATTATATAGATATATATATTATATATATTATATATTATATATTATATATATATATATATATAATGTATGTAAGTATGATATATATATATATAATATACATAATATAAAACATATGTAGATATATATATATACATACATGCATATATACATACCTACATATATATATAGATATTATAATATATAATATATATATATGATGTAGGTATTATATATATATATATATATATATATATATATATATAATGTATGTACGTATGTATATATATATGTATATATATGTATATAAAATATGTATTAATATAATATATATATATATATATATATATATATATATACATGCATATATACATGCCTAATAATCGATGTGAAATGAAATATTGAAAGGTTAAATTATTTGGTATGTTCCAAACTATTTGGGAAAAAAAAGCATTAACTTTTCGAACGTATAACACTTAAATGTAAAATTTTGATGACGTCTGTATTCCAGGTACATACTTTTTCTGTGTACACACACACACACACATCTATATACTTGCTATCTACCCATCTATGACTACACATAGGAAGCGCACATACATATGTACACACATATACTTTAGTGAGTTGAAAACAAATATTAAAGAAGTTCAGAATCCTTTGCCAGTCCAATGATGTATGTCATCTCTTTCCTTTCTTTCTTTTTTTTTCTTTCTTTCTTTCTTTCTTTCTATAAAAATGGAGTTCTTTACGAAACAAAAGTATCATCGCTGAAATTTAGATAACAACTCGGAAAAAAAAAATTGCTGAACAGCTGGTTGCTTCCTTTCCTTGAAAATTCCACTTAGATATATGGTAATATAATATATGATGCAACAATAATTATAGATACAAATGT
>NW_021826417.1:0-2500 GCF_006345805.1 Octopus sinensis | reverse complement strand
TTTTAGATATCAAATGCAGAGTAACTTCCATTAATAACACTTCCTCTGTAAACAAGTTATTCGGCTTCATCAGATAAATTTTTCATTTTCTCTTTATAAAAGTATATTTCTGTTATTATATGCGATGACCCATTCGTCTATAGTTAAATAAATGATATTAAATAACTCATAAAAACATACAAAGTCTATTTTTGTTCGCTTCGCCATTTTATATCTATGCATATATACAAAGATCAAAAGATTGACAAATATTTATCAATTGTTCCTTTAAGAGGTAAAAACGGTAAGATAACAAATCATTCATTTAAATAATGTCTTTTTTTCTTTTATTACAAAAATATCTAAAATTCTGTTGTTTTGATTTTCGGAATGGGTTAGACTTCTTTTGATTTTGCATTGATCTGTTGATATCGCTTTTGTTTTTTATTTTGCTATTATATGTATATATAGAATATTATCTAAATGTATGTATGTGCGTGTTTATGTATGTATGTATGTATGTATGTATGTATGTATGTATGTATGTATGTATGTATGTATGTATGTACGTGTGTGTGTATGTATGTATGTAGTACGTATGTGTGTATGTATACATATATGTGTGTACACATGTGTGCCTGCATGTGTGTGCAGGTATGTATATATGCGTGTATATGTGTATATATATATAATTTATATATGTATTTATATATATATGTATATATATATAGCGAGAGAGAGAGAGAGAGAATGAGAGAGAGATATGGAGAGATAGCTAGCTAGCTAGGTAGATAGATAGATAGATAGATAGATAGATAAGATAGATAGATAGATAGATAGATAGATAGATAGATAGATATAGATTGATGATTGAGAGATTGGAGATAGATAGATGATAGATAGAAGGATATAGATAGAATAGATAGATAGAAGATAGATAGATAGATTGATGATGATTGATGATGATTTCATAGATAGATAGATAGATAGATAGATAGATAGATAGATAGATAGATTGATTGATGAGATTGGTTGATAGATAGATAGATAGATAGATAGATAGATAGATAGATAGATAGATAGATGGATAGATATGCACATATTATATACATATATAAATATAAGTACTTTTATATATGTGCATGTATATGTGTGGGATTATGTGTGGCTTGTGTGTGTGTATGTATGTATGCATTAGTGTGCATGTGTGTGTATATGTGTGTGTAGGTGTGCGTGTGTTGCTTATATTCTAGGTTTTGTGTAATGTTTCCTGTTTCAACTAAACTTCGTTTTCATGTTATATCTTTCTATGTCCGTTCTCCGAATGTTTTCTTGTATCGCCGTCCTCACCGCTTGGCTGGATGAAAAATCGTCAACCAGAACGATGTTTAGTCTGTATTCTTGTTCTCTGTCCGACCAGTGCCGAATCATAGAATTTATACCTTTATAAATTACCTCCCCGTTAGCTTTGCTTGGATCATCTCCGCAAAGATTAGCTATCCGTGCCATTTCTAACAAATTTGTGGCTTTACCCTCAAATCCGAAAAGTTTTAGTATAGTTCTATGCTGTAAATGCCCTAAATACACAGATATTATAATAATCAACAGGTATATCACAGTGACTCTAGCAGCTTTTACGGGACTTCGCCTTTTTAATCCGGTACAGAACAATTTCGTAAAGTCCTTGTTTTCCGACGATTGGATTAATCGATAAAACATAATTGTCAGAACTAAAGAAAGAGCCCAGGCCACGCGTTTGCTTCTTAATATTCCTCCCAAAACATTTGGAACATTGTGTGTCACAAAAGCCGGTGTGATGGCTAATCTGTCGGGGAAATTCCTCTTATATTTCTGCATGATGTCAGAACGATGTGTAAACATACTCCGAGGGTTAGTTCTTCGTTCAAACATTTCCACTGCTGTTTCGTTGTTGACATCGCTCCAGAAATAATCCGGGAAGGCATTTACTAAATCTTTATCTTCCCGGATTAGAGCAATGACATTACGTCCCGTTGAGATGACACTCGATAAGGTAGGATTTAAAGAAATGTTCCGTGTTGGGACAAGATTTGGTCCTAAAATAGATAATAAATATTTACCAAGTTTGATCTTAGACTCACCTGGCATTGGTAATTTCTCTTGAATTCCGTTACCGGGTGCATTTAAGTGGGAAATTAAAAGTATAATAATCTCTCCTGGATTCTCTGTCGCAAAATTAGCAATTTCTTTTAAGCCAGATTCAATGGCCTCTCCAGATATGCCATGCCACCAGTAAAATCCTCCATTTGGTAGCAAGGCAATTCGTAAATCAAGACATCGGTAACCAGCATTAAGCTGCGCACCTAATCCGTCGTCATGGTTCCTGGCCCACGAGCTGAAATAATTACTAAATCCAAGGCTTAAAGCAACACGTGAAATCCAAAGTTTTTCCACCAAAGTACCATTTGGTGATACAGAAAAAGATGCACTGTTATGAGTGCCTGGAATAACTAAGTCACCGAGTCGAGCCGCACTCAAACGA
>NW_021826416.1:0-13223 GCF_006345805.1 Octopus sinensis | reverse complement strand
AGGAAAAAAAAGAAGAAAAAGAAAGAGGATACGAAAGAAGAAAGAAGAAAAAGAAAAAGTGGTTCTGAAGAGAATGAAATACGGGAAATTGCAAGAATTCTTTTCGGGAACCGTGGATCTCGAAGCACACATAAAGCTATAAATAATAACATAAATATTGCGTTAAAAAACTATTTTGGATAGAAAAGTCCAAGGCGGCAAAAATAGTTTTTTTTTTCTGTCCAATATTTCCATGCTAATATTTACAATTTTATGCATGCTTCGAGATCCACTTCCAAAAACTAATTATTTCATGTTCTCTCGACAGTTCATAAGTTTCTATAACGTCATCAACATGAATAGTATTTACGTTTTTGAGAATTTTCCATTTGACATGAAAATTATGAGTTTGCGTTTTTCAACAATAAGCTCGTGAATATCACATATTGAGCACTTAAGGTGGCGAGCTGGCAGAACCGTTAGCAAGCCGGGCGAAATGCTTAGTGGTATTTCGTCTGCCGCTACGTTCTGAGTTCAAATTCCGAGGACGGTCGACTTTGCCTTTCATCCTTTCGGAATCGATTAAGTAAGTACCAGTTACGCACTGAGGTCGATATAATATACTTAATCCGTTTGCTTGTCCTTGTTTGTCCTCTCTGTGCTGAGCCCCTTGTGGGTAGTAAAGAAATATGTATTTCGTCTGCCTCTACGTTCTGAGTTGAAATTCCGTAAATTCCGTTGTTCGACTACAGGCGGTGCTCCAGCATGGTCGCAGTCAAATGTCAGAAAGAAATAAAAAAAGGGAAAAGAAAATATCCATATAAGTACATATATATATATATATACACATATATGTGTGTGTATGCACGTGTGTGCGTGGGTATAGACAAACATATACATACTCGCATACATATATACATGTATATATCTATATATTTATATATGTGCTTATCTGTCTGTCTGTCTGTCTGTCTGTCTCTCTCTCTCTCTCTATCTATATATATATATATGTATGTATGTATGTATATGTACGCCTATAGTACATATGTATGCATGATACACATAGATACACAAGATATACATACATGTATGCACTCATGTGTCTGTGTTTGCATGTGTGTTTGTGTGTGTGTTTGTGTGTGTGTGTTTGTGTGAGTCTGTGTGAGTGCATTTGTAAACCGACCAGGAAAATATTGTATTCAAAGTACGTTTTCAGTATTTTATTTTTTTACTTTCTCTTTCCTTGCATCTTTTTTTTCTTTTCTTACCCGCTAAAAAGAAATATTACACTTCGCATTTTAAACAGAAAACATTCAGCGCAGCACAGAAAATAAATACACAATTCTTTTTACTGAAATAGAAAGCAGAGCAATAACAAGACAAAGAAAAACCTGCTCAAAATATTAAGTTATCAAAATACTAGAAAGAGAGAAAAAGATAAGGATACTGAAGTTCGCACCTACGGCATTTGTCTAGTTTGTATCGTATTTTTTTATACATCTATTTCTGTTCTTTTCTTCTATATTCTTCACTTGTTTATTTTTTTTGGTTTTTGCTTTATTTATTGATTCACTTCTATTCCATCGTATTTACCGTTTGGTTCCGGTCTTTTGTCATCTCGTCCACACACACACACGCACGCAAAACACACACATGTATGTATATGTATATATATATATATATGATTGAATGCATATATATATAAATATATGCCTGTGTGTGTGTATGTATATATAAATATGTATATACATATATATATATATGTATATGCATACACTTATATATATACATATATATATAATTTTAAAATAGGATAAAAATTACATATATATATATGTTGTATGTTATATATATGTATATATATATATATATGATTGAATGCATATATAATATAAATATATGCCTGTGTGTGTGTATGTATATATAAAATGTATATACATATATATATATATGGTATATGCATACACTATCCATATATATACATATATATTAATTTTAAAGATAGGATAAAAATTACATATATATATGTGTATGTATATATATGTATATATATATATGTGTGTGTGTGTGTGTGTGTGTGTGCGTGTGAGTATGTTTGTGTGTGTATGTGAGTGAATATATATGCTTGCACATACTCAACACACATTATCCTACATAAACATATGTGTATATGTGTGGACGCGATTTCAGGGCGTTTTATGAAGAGACATGCATTTGAACATTCTTTTTACCGAGGTGTTATAGACTTACTGAGAACATGCGGCAGATACGCATTCACACGGACACATTGACATCCTCGCAGCCGGACACTATTTCTACGCATGTCTCAGATAACATGTCTACTCTGTTGAGTACATTGATTAGAAATAATAAAAAGTAATGACCTTGTAGAGCCGGGCGTCAAAAATCCAAATATTAAATTTGTATTCGGTCCAGGAGGGAGACGTTAACTGAAAGTTCAAGCTTGATTGAATTTCATATCGGTTTTTCCCATCGATTAATATACCATCAATCGCCACTGATATACACAACACTTGTCGTCACTATCAGCACATACACACTGCTATCATCGCCAGCATTCTTTACTGTAGAACGGTCGATAATAGTTCTTTCTGGTAGAAGCACAAGGTTTGGAATTTTGAGGGGAGAGGGCAAGTCTATTACATCGGCCTCAGTACTAGATTGGTACTTATTTTATCGACCCTAAATGGATAAAAGCAAGGTCCATTTCGGTTTAATTTGCATTCAGAAAGTCTAGAGCTGAAAAGCTGCAAAGCATTTTGTTAAAGGTTCTGCTAGCTCACCGTTCTTCGGTCGATATTAAAATTCTTTGCTTATTTTTTGTATGAGGCAGCAATTTTGATTAGTGAGAAAGTCGACTACATTGCCCCTCGTTCTCGACTGGTGCTTATTTTATCGACCCCGAAAGAAATGAATGGCAGTGTCTCTCTCGGTCGAATTTGAACTCAAAATGTCCGACGTGGTAAAGACTATGTCAGCTCAACGTCCTTCTATCGATATTAAGATTATATGTAATTATAGAAGCAGGCTATCCTTACTTGTATATGGTGCTAGTTTTTACGTTTATTACATATGAACAAATGCATTGCTAACATCCAACATTTCACTTCAAATGCTCGGCGTCGTTATTCCATGCGATATATCAAAGTAATCCAAACCAATACAATACTTGAAAATTACATCTTACAGCAAGACGTCCATCTTGGAATTGGTATTGGTGAAACTTTAGCAAGTTTAACAAGTACGAATCCTATTTGAATATTGCTCACACCTTTAGGACATACAAAGTTGTTATTCTGACGAACATCTTTGAATATGCGAAGAAAATATATTATCCGTTTGCAAGGTAGACTTTATTTGTCATTATACTTTAACCTATTTCTTTACAACCCACAAGGGACTAAACACAGAGAGGGCAAACAAGGACAGACAAACAGATTAAGTCGATTATATCGACCCCAGTGCGTAACTGGTACTTATTTAATCGACCCCGAAAGGATGAAAGGCAAAGTCGACCTCGGTGGAATTTGAACCTCAGCGGAATTTGAACTCAGAACGTAGCGGCAGACGAAATACTGCTAAGCATTTTGCCCGGCGTGCTAACGATTGTGCCAGCTCGCCACCTTATATACTTTAACCATTAGCCATTATACTATTATTCTTTAACCATTAACCATTGACCATCAGACATGCAGTTTCTTCTCTTTTTCCTTTCTCGCTGCTATTTTCTTTTAACGGGCGGCTGGAATAAGTTACAAGTCGGATTAACGTTTGCAACGGGCCTCACTTTTTCTAGAGCCTCTCACCTCGCTCTTTGCAAGCTATCCATTCAGAATCACTCGTAACCCAGTGATTCTGCGCATGCTCTCGGACAACAGTAATATGCTGCTTTAGGTTTAATGAAAAACTCGGTGTCTAAATTTGACCCAGCTTCCGAGATCCAATACGTCTGAAATTTAACTAATTACAATAATCAAATTGATTGACAACGTTAAATGGACAGACGCTAATTAATAGACTTGCCATTCTACTTCTTTATTTAGATCTATTGAACTCATCAAGATATAATTGAGCTTAATCATTATTCTCCTTTCCGGTGAGAGGAGAGCATTTTTTTTTATCGACGTAGACATGGGTGTGTTGAGAAGAAACCCACTTGCAACTATGTGGTTCCGGGTTCAATCCCACAGCACAGCATTTGGGCAAGCGTCTGTTTCTATATCCTCGGGCCGACTAGATTATGCTTTGTGGGTGAATTTGGGAAATGGAAACTATATGGAATATATATATATATTTAACACACAAACAGACACGCACGCAGATCCTACTATACACCCACACGCACAGACTAGACACACAAACACAAACACACACACACAGACACGCTACCACACGCTACCATACACTTACGCATCAAACACGCACACACACAATTACCACGCACACACGCTGCCACGCACACACGCTGCCACGCACACACACAGTTACTGCTACACACGCACGCTACCACACGCTACCACACATATACACAACACGCTACCACACACACACACACACACACACACACACACCACGCGCGCATGCATACGCATACTGACCATTTTCGTTCCTTCCTATTCCAGAAAGCATTTACTCTTCATTCCTACTTCCGGTCACTTGCTTCAAAAATGTAAATGTTGGTGCGGTGGGGGGAGACAAACACACCCACCCACACTCACACCCACCCACATATATATACGACGAGATCCCTTCAGTTTCCGTCTACCAAATCCACTCACAGTAGGCAGCATATACGCCAGAGAATCTGGGAAACCGGCCCAATCAAACTACATGACTCTGGTAATAAGTAGTCTTTTTATCTGCAGGGGAAGGACACAATGTACTACCGAGAATCAAACGCGCCACCTTATGGAAGCCTTAACCAGTAAGCCACGCACCTTCACTTCTCTACGTAGCATATTGATAATAAATGTTTTTATATTTATATATGAAGAGATTTCAAAATTCTCCTCAAGGCACACAGCTATTACAGCTGCGGATAGATTAGTGATAAATTATTATTTTGACAGGCAGAATTTAATTTTATTTTCAACGGCCACCACCACCACCACCCACCACCACCACCACAACCACTAACACAAACACCTCATATCTATCACAATATTTGTAATATTATTGCAATAGTGCTAACGTTTGATTAAATTTACTCCGACGGTAAGTTTACTAGTAAAGCTTGTGAAGAAAGATTCAATTTACTTTACAATAACTTTTGAATTTAACGAGAATAAACATTAATATGACGCAGAATAGAATTACATTTAAAAAATAGCAACAACAAGAACACCAACAACAGCAGAGAGAATTCGGTTTACTAGTGACTTCCAAAGCTTAAATATAATGTGAATTAATTTTATTTAATACACGCACATGCGTTCAGTTTAACGTAATTTGAAGTCGAAGTTAAATTTTCTATGTTGAATATCTTTGAAGAATTTATAGGTGCAGGCATGGCTGTGTGGTAAGAAGTTTACTTCCCGATCATATGCTTCTGGGTTCAGTCCCCGAGGCCGACCAAAGCTTTGTGAGGGTAGACGGAAACTGAAAGAAGACCGTCGTATATATATATATATATGTGGATATATATATATATAGATATATATATATATATATATATATATATATATATACAACACACACAACACACACACCACACACACACACACACACCACATATATATATGGTCTGTGTGCCTGTGTTTGTCTCCCCGTCAGTTTCGCTTGACAACCGACGCTGGTGTTTTTGCATTCGTAACTTAGCGGTTCGGCAAAATAGACTGATAGAAAATGCACTAGGCTTACAAAGGCGGTGCTCCAGCATGGTCGCAGTCAAATAACTGAAACAAATAAAGGAATAACCTCGAGACGGAGGTCTGGATTACCATCCAAGAGTTTTAGGTAAGATTTTGCTTGCAACGAACCGTAGTTTTTTTGTTAGTATATCCATTTACCGTTAAATTATTTAGTTATAATATTTTTGTTTCTATACAGAAAGAGTCACGCACATTTGGACACAACTATTTTCATTTACACTTATGAATCCTTATGACGTCCAAACAATTATCACTGGTAGCAATCAAGGCTCTAAAATGAATGCAGGAACTCGAAGGTTTGATGTAGTCCTGTGGTTGAACGCCAGCTATGTGTATACAGCAAATCTAGGTTCAAGTCGCACGGGTAGCATTCGATGTTTTCTATCCCAAATGACTTTTTTATAGCCCAGAGTGGCTGTGTGGTAAGTAGTTTGCTTACCAACCACATGATTCCGGGTTCAGTCCATCACTTACCACGAACTAATTTAAAAAAGCTTCATGCACACACACACACACACCACACACACATAAAGAGAGGAAGATTTGGTGATCATAGATCTGGTGACTGCAGGCGTTAATTGTGCGTGTGTGTGTGTGTGTACCTTTGTCTCTGTCCCCTATCACTGCTTGACAAGCGGTCGTGGTATAAGCCCCCGTAACTTAGCAATTCACCAAAAGAGACCGATACAATGAGTACCACACTTAACAACAAGTACTGCACCCGATTCGTTCGACAGAATCCTTTATGGTGATGTCCCCTCATAGCCGAGCGTTCGATGACTGAAATTTGGTAAAAACTAGATAAAAAGACATAATATATATATATATACTATATATATAATATATATATATATATATATATATATATATAGTACTAACCACACAGTCGAAAGTCTTAGAAATTCAGTAAGACCAGCACAAAATATTCACCAGAACGAAGCCATTTCTAAACCAGCAGATTTTGGAATCTTAACAAAAATTGTCTTAATGCTTTACAGTTTGAAGGTCAGCTCTCCATTCAACTGCCCTATATGATAGCCAAGCATATCATCTACTTTATCAGTGATGTCGAATAATTTATGCTGTACGCAGTATGACATATCTGCGTATTCTTTTCTTTTAGATTGTTTAGGTAACAATCGAAGAGAATGTCCCACCGAACAACGGAAGCGCAGCTTTTGTAATCGGTTTATATGCAAACGAAGTTTTTCAGTGAAAGCATCTGCACAAAAATATCGACTTCATATCAATGTATATCAACGTATATGTATTTATGTATATACATAAATACAGATAGACTTACGTACGTATGTAGAAACACAAATACACACACACACAACACACACACAAACTAACATATAGTTTATATAAATATTTATTGATATGTAATTTATATTTATATATATATATATATAATAATATATACATATACATATATATTACATATACATACATTACATATATATATAATATATATATATATATATATATATATACATATGTATATACATATTATTACTAGTTGTGTGTATATAGGCATATTTATGATATGAATGCTTATAGTATATATACCTATTGTATACTGTATATACAATACATACAGATAAACTTCCGTACATATGTACACACACAAGCACAAAAATACATATAGTTTATAAACTATTTATTGATATGTAATTATATAATATATATATATATATATATATATATATATATATATATTATATATATATATATATATATATATATATGTATATAATATTATTATATGTGTATATATGCATATTTATGAATGAATGTTTGAATGTTTATTATATATATATATATATACATGTATATATGTATATACATACGTCTATATCTTCTGCCTTTCTATCTAGCTATACGAATGATGTTTCATCTTTTATATCTTGTACATGAAATACATAGAAGTAAAGACATTGATACACCCGCCCACACACACCCACACATACATACCAGCAAATTCGCATACACACAGACACGCACACACACATATACTACCTAACAGAGCCGGTACTATAGTCGCATATGTTAGACACACTACACATACACTAACATTACAGTTCTTTAGCAAAGCTTATAAACACACAGTTGTACATAGGCAAGTATAATATACACTCATATTGCACACACTTATGCATAATAAACCCGCTTAAACATGGAAATTCAATATATACAAAGAATAGAAAAGCGAATGAATGATAATAAAAATCAGTACTTATTCAATTGTAAACAAAACACACACACACGCGTATATATATATATATTATATATATATATATATATATATATATTATATATATATATATATATATATATATATATATATATATATATATATTATGTATATATATATGTATATATATATATATATATATATTATATATACGGCCAGCCAATATCACCGAGAGCTAGGAACACTACATATGTATGTTACTCGTTTTCCTCCTTTTTCGATGTATGTATGTATGTATGTGTGTGTACGTGTATGTATGTAATGTATGTATGTGTGTGTACGTGTGCGCACGTATGTATGTGCGTGTGTGTGTATGTATGTGTATATGTATGTGGTGTATGTATGTATGTGTGTATGCATGTGCATATGTATGTATGTGTGTATGTGTGCATGTATGTGTGTATGTGTATATATATATTCAGAAAAACAATGCACACATACATCGACACATTTGTGTAAAGATATCTATATCCTTTTAATACATATATGTATGTAGGTATTGTATGTATGTATAAACATACATATATATATATATATATATATATATATATATATATATATAATATATATATTATATTTGTATAAATATGTATATATTAGATTATGTATATATATGTAATATATATATGTGTATAAATATATGTATAGCATTGTGTGTGTGGGCGTGGATGTGTGTGAGGTGTATGTAGATATATATATTGTTAATATATATACACCTCACACACCCCCACGCCCACCCCCACACATGCATATACATATATTTATACATACACATATATATGCATACATATATATATATATATTTACACACACACACACATGTATGTATGTATGTATATGCCTGTATTATATCTAACTATCTACTCAGGTACCTACTCATCAAAGTAAGTATGTATCTATCAATATGAATATTATATACACGTACACAGGCTCATACACAGATGAAGATTTGTCTTGTACATACACACACACACACGTATATTTATATATACATATGTAGATATATATGCCAGCGTGCGAATTATGTGCATCTACACACGTATATCTATATCTATCCGTCTGTCTATCTATCCATCTATCTCTATATCTATCTATCTATCTATCTATCTATCTATCTATCTATCTATCTATCTATCTATCTATCTATCTATCTATCTATCTATCTATCTATCTATCTATCTATCTATCTATCTATCTATCTATCTATCTCTGTTTATCTGTCTGTCTTTCTTTCTGTCTCTCTCCCTTTCTCTCTCTCTCTCTCTCTCTATATATATATATATATGTATATATATATGTATATCTATATATGTTTGTATGCATGTATATATGTGTATGTATATATGTTATATATATATATATATATATATATATATATATATAATATATATATAATATATATATATATATATATGTATGTATATTATGTATGTATATATATATAGTATGATTATATATAATATCGAAATGTATCTGTGCACTATATTCCTCAATTCGTCTTCAGCAGACAATAGATATGAACACGTTTCGCATGTATTTTATCCTCATAATAAATCAAATTTTTTAAAAAGTCATACATAATTGAACAGAAAACAAAACATATAAAAAAAAATGCAGAGGAGTAAACTATTATAAATTGTAATATTCATCCAATAATTTATCTGAATACGTTTGATATACCGACAGAATGTAGCCAAGATGGCGACAAGGCAGATGCAACTTAAACAATAGACTCGAAGATTTTTGGTGTGAATGAGCAAAGAAAATTAGAAAAATGTTTTGGAATAAGATTGTAGAAGGAAGAAGAACAGATGCATTGAAGGAAGTGTTTTGTTCCCTTCTGAAAAAAAAATTAAATGAATATGATAGAATAGAATACCGAAAATTAAAGAAAATTGAAGATTCAAACTGAATTTCTATTTGAAAGGAATAACTATAGAAGTCGAAATATGGTCGTTTTGCAGATCAGATAAATAAATTAATAGTGATGACAAAAATAGCGTGTAATTAGACTGAAAATGTATTCGGAGAAAACTCGTCTTAAAATTGATTAACATTTGTGAAGCAATCAGAAAAAAGAAAAATGTTGTGTTGAAACGAGGGGGAGATAAATGCAATTAAACTGTTGAAAGACTTGTGTAGAGCTGCCGTTTCCTATTTAGTTCATCAAGTTAAACGATGTTGGATTTAAGTTCTCTTAGATTCCACTAATTTACTCAATCTCACACTCATTCTTTCATTCGTGCATTCGCTCTTTTCATTTTCATGGCTTTCATTTTCTTAGTCTTTTTCCTTCTCAAGTTTTCTTTATCACTTAAATAATTAACGAGCGCTTTCATTTGTAGAAATATTTTCGAAGACTTTGTTCATTAAGATTCGTTTGTACACCCTCAAATGAAAGTAAATTAAAATAAAATAAAATAAAATAAAATAAAATAAAATAAAATAAAATAAATTCATCGTTCTGACGTCATTCACTTAATAAAAGCAGATCTGGTTATTTGTATGCAGTGATGCTTACATAGAGACAGAGTCAACAAGAACTTCTTTGAAATGTACAATAAACATAGACACATAGAACTATTAATTACAGTTTTATCACTGTATCAATTTCTTTTCGAATATCATCATTACAGTCTTTATGCAGTCACCACAGCAAGTTTACGAAGAGCTAAACACAGATCTTTATAGTATAATAATATATGAGGCAGTATTTGATTTATAACCAAAACTGAATTAAAATCCCCACCTTTTTACTGTACCGCTTGCCTTAGAGGATGTTAGCATTAAAATAATTTAAAATCTGTCAAGATTGAAATGAATTCTATAATACATTCTGTTATTAAATCTATCGATCGTATTTTCTAAAATTAGAGAAGTTAAGCTGATATGAAAATAGCTGTTCAGACAGGATTTTTATTTAAAATACACAGACATGCTTATTATCTCAGCCTTTGATTTTTAGGAACATCAGATGCCGAAGAATCTTTGTGAAATTCGAGATAAATAAGCTTTGCAGATTTAGTGTGGATACTATTCACATGGTTCCTCGATCTGCTATAAATAACAACCAAATACTTGTCATAATATCAAGCTACCTATTTCATTTACTACCCACAAGGGGCTAAACACATAGGGGACAAACAAGGACAGACAAACTGATTAAGTTGATTATATCGACCCCAGTGCGTAACTGTTACTTATTTAATCGACCCCGAAAGGATGAAAGGCAAAGTCGACCTCGGCGGAATTTGAACTCAGAACGTAACGACAGGTGAAATACCACTAAGCATTTTGCACGACGTGCTAACGATTCAGCAAGCTCACTGCCTCACTGCGCATGTATAATATATTGCACATGTATATAGTAATTCTGCCACCAACACGAAACATGTCTGTAGTTGTCTCCCTTATTTGTCAACATAATTGAAATATTAGTCAATGGGTTATTTTTGTATGTCCTTCATTTCATAATTATTACTAATTAGATTTTTTTATGTTGACTGCATTAAATATGTTAGCACAAACGCAGTAATGTTGTTACATTATTTAGCTAAGACGAAACCGGTACCAAGCAATTACGTAAGAGAATCTAATGTTGTTCACTATAAACTACATGTGATTAACGAATGATTATACATTTTAAAATCAACTTCATGACGGAAAGTTAACATGGGGCAATATGTTCTAGAAGTTGGAAGACGTAGTGAGGCTGTGATATGCAAAGACCATGACTTAGGCTCATCAGCCACTGGAAATAATGTCAAGAAAAGTGCAAACCTCAGAACTCCTACATACATTTTCTGGAATACGAGGCGTAACGAATATGAAAGAATATTAGTGTAGAAAACTAAGAGGGTCTAAGAGCAAGGTTTATGCTCCTGGCGATGTATTTTCCTTGTCGATGATATTACGCATAGAGTACACAGTTATTATTCTTCTAAAATATAAGGATATAGCTTTCTGTTTATTTTCTTATGAACTACAGTATTGGGAATTCCGACATAATCATACTAGCAATTTTAATTGCTTAGTCACTGGAAGAAAGGCAGTGCCATGACCCTTTCCATACAAGGATTAATACCCACAGAACCCTTGCCAAATACTTGCAAAATAGAGGAGTCCAGGGGTACCCAAGGACTAGGCGGTGTTAAGCTGGTCGACAGATTAATTCTGCTACCAAGTAAAAAAAAATTAACTCTGAGTTGAAGAAAATATATTCCGACAAATATGGTAGACAAGTACAGACATGTTTCGTTAATTTTAGACCTCTTCAGCGAAGTTGTGGTGAGTAAATCACTGAATTATTGTAAAATATTGTACATGATTAGATGTAAAAACTTAGAATATCTAAAGCAATAAGTCACAAAGACTGATTCAGAGAGTGAGAGAGAGCTACGGTGTATTTATTTTTCCAATGGATTTTTATGTAAGTTAAAGCCTTAATATCTAGGCTGTGATAGAAAATATTTGAACTATGCGGCATGTAGTGAGATTGATTAGTTGCAAAGCAAACCATCTAACCAACATATATCTACACATGTATGGCTGTACCCATTGAAATCGTTAGTTAATATATGAGTCTGTTATAATGTAAACTTTACAATTGTTAAATCAAAGGGTTGATATCTTTAGGTCTTTGTAATCGCATTAGGCTGAATGCTATCCGACCGGTTAGAATTTGAGGCTAGAAATGTTTTTTGTGTAGATCGATATCTTGTATACCTTTAATGCCCAGGAGACCCACTGGTAAGTGTAATCAGTCTTTTATTTTTATAAATTGATTTTCTCTCTTATATATATGCGTACACACATACGTGTGTGTATGTATGTATATACACACTCTCATATATATGTAAATATATGTATGTATGTGTATAAGTGTTTCCATATATATATATATGCAGGTATGTATGTATATATAAATTCGATATCTGTGGCAAAGGGGAAAAAAGAATAAAGAAATATACGGTAATTGAATGAAAAAACAACCTATAATAAGAGAACAAACATAGAAGTAAAACTGGAGGCAAAATTATAAATAGAAACTCACCCAGTTCGTGTCGAGTGAAGCGGTGATGTTGTGTGAACCAGGC